>NC_092339.1:209009696-209312727 GCF_046630445.1 Rutidosis leptorrhynchoides
ATAAATATTGTAAAACAGTTAATAAAGCATTTGCATGTATTCTCAGCCCCAAAAATGTAAAGAGTAAAAGGGAGCAAATGAAACTCACCTAATGTATTTTGTAGTAAAAATACATATGACTATATTGAACAATTGAACAAAGCAGGGTTGGCCTCAGATTCACGAACCTATATCATTTGTATATCTATTAAAACATATAATCATATTTGAACAAGTTTATTTATATTATTATTAATAATGTACTTGTTATCTCATATGTTATATAGTTTTTAATATATATAGTTTATATATTTTATATAGCTAATATAACAATTTATTTTTGGGTTTATACATGATAAAAATATACATTTATCTATATAATGTTAATATGTAGTTATATGAGATGTTAATATCGTTATAGTATATGTACTATATTTTGTATAAAAATATTTATTTCTTAAAAAAACATAGTTTTTATATTAATGAGTTACTAATAATAATAACTTTATTAATAATGATAATACTAATAATAATAATGATATCGTTAATAATGATAATAATAATCCTAAACATGTTAATAATAATAACACACATATTAGTAATGATATTAATTTTTAGTAATAACAATATATATCATTGTAATTATAATCGTATTAATAATAAATTATATTTACTACTTGTATTAGTGATAACAATAATAATAGTAAAAATTTTAATACTTATGCAGGTGATAATAATAATAATCTTTATAACACTAATAACAATAATAATAACAACACTTAACAATAATAATAATAATAATCATAATCATAATAATAATAGTTTTGATCTAGAAAACTACCTCAATATTGCTTTTAAAAAAAATTGCCTCCTGCAGGGATCGAACCTAAGACCTCTCGAATACCGTCAACACATCTAGACCAGCTGGGCTACCGCCCATTTTCTGAAATATTACAGAATCTAATACTATTTAACCTGAGTTATTAAATGGTTCCTTCTCCTTCTTCAAACCCAGTCGACCCAATTCCTTTCAATATCCATCAAATTGAGTTGCCAAGATTATTTAGACTTTAAAGCAGAAATATTTAGAATAGGTTAAGATTAAAACACAACGAAAGAAAGAAAAAAAATTTACAGCACATAATTGTGCTGTTGCTGCTCGTCGTAATGAAAAAAAATAAAAAATTATATGATGTTGAGATTTAGAACGTTTTACACCATGTTTATAATATAAAGCAAGTTTCAAATCATCTCTGTAAAGTTTCTGCACCATCAATTGATCATAAAACTTCATATTAAATTCAAATTTTCTCAAGAACAATCCTGTTGACTTTATTTCCAAAACTTTGACCTCAAAGATTGAAGTTTGTTATTAGGAATTAGAAAACGAAACTTTCCAGATAATCTTAGTGATGGATTTACTACACTACTGCATTTAAAACTTTTGAAAATTGTTAAGAATTAGTAGGATGCAATAAAACAAGCACGGACAGAGGAAAAGACTCGTCTGTTGGGTTTTTCCTTGATTAATTCTCCAGTTGGTTTTAACTAATTGGTATTGTGTGATTATTACAGAATAAAGAAATTAAAGTTGAGTGATTTAACACTGGTTTGATCGTGTTATCCCCAAATGGTGTCGACAGTGATTAATCAAACAAGGAGAAGAAACAAAATATATATATATATATATATATATATATATATATATATATATATATATATATATATATATATATATATATATATATATATATAAAACAGATATGGAGATTTTACAAATTCCTACCATTGATACAGGTGCTAAATATTCGATTGGCTTTTCATCAATAATGGAATGATATGTAGGGTATTCACAAGCAGCATAGTTGATAGGAGAGAAAGGATAAAAGAAATTAAAATAGATTATGACATCTACCTAAATCATTCGTGATATATCTGCTTCTACATATATTATTATAATTTTAATAATTAATGAATTTTATTAATAGTAGTATTAATAATAATGAAAGTAATTATAACAACTATATTCTAAACTTGTAAATAAATTTTATATATAAATGTTACAATGTATTAATTATGTAAGATTTACTAATTGTATAATATAAAGTTTAATATTTATACACTATATATATATTTATTACAATATACTTTTAATTATAAATATACATAGAATCATATCTATGTACATATAGACTCATTCTAATAATAACATAATTACTATGTATATTACTTCACATTTCCAATTCCAATGATTAAGTTGTATCTTATTAATTCAAATTAACATATATACGTTTATTTATACTTATGTATACATATTTATTAACGACAATTGGTTCGTGAATCTTCGGGAATAGTCAAAGGTCAATTGAATATATGAGCATAGTTTCAAAGTTTTCGAGACTCAACATTACAGACTTTGCTTATCGTGTCGAAATCATATAAAGATTAAGTTTAAATTTAGTCAGAAATTCCCGGGTCATCACACACCAATAGCTCGTGCTCCTTACAGACTCGCACCCAGCGAGATGAAAGAACTGCAAAGCCAATTACAAGAACTTTTAGAGCATGGTTTCATTCGACCAAGCACATCACCGTGGGGAGCTCCTGTTTTGTTTGTCAAGAAGAAAGATGGTACATTCAGGTTGTGTATCGACTACCGAGAGTTGAACAAACTTACCATCAAGAACTGCTACCCACTACCGAGAATCGACGACTTATTTGATCAACTACAAGGCTCGTCTGTTTATTCAAAGATTGACTTACGTTCCGGGTATCATCAAATGCGGGTGAAAGAAGATGATATTCCAAAGACTGCTTTTAGAACACGTTACGGTCATTACGAGTTTATGGTCATGCCATTTGGTTTAACTAATGCACCAGCTGTGTTCATGGACCTTATGAACCGAGTGTGTGGACCATACCTTGACAAGTTTGTCATTGTTTTCATTGATGACATACTTATTTACTCAAAGAATGACCAAGAACACGGTGAACATTTGAGAAAGGTGTTAGAAGTATTGAGGAAGGAAGAATTGTACGCTAAATTTTCAAAGTGTGCATTTTGGTTGGAAGAAGTTCAATTCCTCGGTCACATAGTGAACAAAAAAGGTATTAAGGTGGATTCGGCAAAGATAGAAACTGTTGAAAAGTGGGAAACCCCGAAAACTCCGAAACACATACGCCAGTTTTTAGGACTAGCTGGTTACTACAGAAGGTTCATCCAAGACTTTTCCAGAATAGCAAAACCCTTGACTGCATTAACGCATAAAGGGAAGAAATTTGAATGGAAGGATGTACAAGAGAAAGCGTTTCAGTTATTGAAGAAAAAGCTAACTACGGCACCTATATTGTCATTGCCTGAAGGGAATGATGATTTTGTGATTTATTGTGACGCATCAAAGCAAGGTCTCGGTTGTGTATTAATGCAACGAACGAAGGTGATTGCTTATGCGTCTAGACAATTGAAGATTCACGAGCAAAATTATACGACGCATGATTTGGAATTAGGCGCGGTTGTTTTTGCATTAAAGACTTGGAGGCACTACTTATATGGGGTCAAAAGTATTATATATACCGACCACAAAAGTCTTCAACACATATTTAATCAGAAACAACTGAATATGAGGCAGCGTAGGTGGATTGAATTGTTGAATGATTACGACTTTGAGATTCGTTACCACCCGGGGAAGGCAAATGTGGTAGCCGATGCCTTGAGCAGGAAGGACAGAGAACCCATTCGAGTAAAATCTATGAATATAATGATTCATAATAACCTTACTACTCAAATAAAGGAGGCGCAACAAGGAGTTTTAAAAGAAGGAAATCTAAAGGATGAAATACCCAAAGGATCGGAGCAGCATCTTAATATTCGGGAAGACGGAATCCGGTATAGGGCTGAAAGGATTTGGGTACCAAAATTTGGAGATATGAGAGAAATGATACTTAGAGAAGCTCATAAAACCAGATACTCAATACATCCTGGAACGGGGAAGATGTACAAGGATCTCAAGAAACATTTTTGGTGGCCGGGTATGAAAGCCAATGTTGCTAAATACGTAGGAGAATGTTTGACGTGTTCTAAGGTCAAAGCTGAGCATCAGAAACCATCAGGTCTACTTCAACAACCCGAAATCCCAGAATGGAAATGGGAAAACATTACCATGGATTTCATCACTAAATTGCCAAGGACTGCAAGTGGTTTTGATACTAGTTGGGTAATAGTTGATCGTCTCATCAAATCAGCACACTTCCTGCCAATAAGAGAAGATGACAAGATGGAGAAGTTAGCACGACTGTATTTGAAGGAAGTCGTCTCTAGACATGGAATACCAATCTCTGATAGGGATGGCAGATTTATTTCAAGATTCTGGCAGACATTACAGCAAGCATTAGGAACTCGTCTAGACATGAGTACTGCCTATCATCCACAAACTGATGGGCAGAGCGAAAGGACGATACAAACGCTTGAAGACATGCTACGAGCATGTGTTATTGATTTCGGAAACAGTTGGGATCGACATCTACCGTTAGCAGAATTTTCCTACCACAACAGCTACTATTCAAGCATTGAGATGGCGCCGTTTGTAGCACTTTATGGTAGAAAGTGCAGGTCTCCGATTTGTTGGTGTGAAGAGGGGGATAGACAGATTACGGGTCCGGAGATTATACAAGAAACTACCGAGAAGATCATCCAAATTCAACAACGGTTGAAAACCGCCCAAAGTCGACAAAAGAGCTACGCTGACATTAAAAGAAAAGATATAGAATTTGAAATTGGAGAGATGGTCATGCTTAAAGTTGCACCTTGGAAAAGCGTTGTTCGATTTGGTAAACGTGGGAAATTAAATCCAAGGTATATTGGACCATTCAAGATTATTGATCGTGTCGGACCAGTAGCTTACCGACTTGAGTTACCTCAACAACTCGCGGCTGTACATAACACTTTCCACGTCTCGAATTTGAAGAAATGTTTTGCTAAAGAAGATCTCACTATTCCGTTAGATGAAATTCAAATCAACGAAAAACTCCAATTCATCGAAGAACCCGTCGAAATAATGGATCGTGAGGTTAAAAGACTTAAGCAAAACAAGATACCAATTGTTAAGGTTCGATGGAATGCTCGTAGAGGACCCGAGTTCACCTGGGAGCGTGAAGATCAGATGAAGAAGAAATACCCACATCTATTTCCAGAAGATTCGTCAACACCTTCAACAGCTTAAAATTTCGGGACGAAATTTATTTAACGGGTAGATACTGTAGTGACCCGAACTTTTCCATGTTTATATATATTAATTGAGATTGATATTTACATGATTAAATGTTTCCAATATGTTAAGCAATCAAACTTTTTAAGACTTGATTAATTGAAATATGTTTCATATAGACAATTGACCACCCAAGTTGACCGGCGATTCACGAGCGTTAAAACTTGTAAAAACGACATGACGATATATATATGGATATACATATGGTTAACATGAGATTATGATAAGTAAGTATCTCCATAAGTATATTAACAATGAGTTATATACATATAAACAAGACTACTAACTTAAGGATTTCGAAACGAGACATATATGCAACGATTATCGTTGTAACGACATTTAAATGTATATATATCATATTAAGATATATTAATATATCATAATATCATGATAATATAATAATTTAACATTTCATTAGATATAATAAACAATGGGTTAACAACATTAATTGAGATCGTTAACTTAAAGGTTTCAAAACAACACTTACATGTAACGACTAACGATGACTTAACGACTCAGTTAAAATGTATATACATGTAGTGTATTTAGATGTATTAAAATACTTTTGGAAGACTTCAAGACATATATCAAAACACTCATACTTAACGAAAATGGTTACAGTTACTTTCCCATTCTTTTCTTTCATCAAGAATTCTAGTCGTATTCTTACCCGTATTATACACAGCTTCAAAACGTACTTACTATGGGTATATACCAATAGGAACTAGCATGGGATTCCACTCTTGATTATGTCATGTATGACTAATCAATTTTAACTTCTACCATGAGCTAGTCAACTAACTAGAACTCCTTTTAACCCTACTCACCACTCACCAATTACCACTCATCATTCACTCCATTTCACTTCCAATTCTCTTTCTAATTCTCTCTCAACACACACACACACACACACTATTATGAACGTATTTTTCCAGTAGTTAATCATCATCTTCATCAAAAATCACTTCAAGAATCAAGCTATAATCATCATAGGAAGAACACTTCAAGAACACTTCAAAAATCCCTTCAAGTTTACTAATTTACTTCCAAGCTTTCTAATCCATTCCAAGTAATCATATAAGATCAAGAAACCTTTGTTATATACAGTAGGTTATCTTTCTTATTCAAGGTAATATTCATATTCAAACTTTGATTCAATTTCTATAACTATAAACTATCTTAATTCGAGTAAAAATCTTACTTGAACTTGTTTTTGTGTCATGATCCTACTTCAAGAACTTTCAAGCCATCCAAGATCCTTTGAAGCTAGATCATTTCTTGTCACTTCCAGTAGGTTTACCTACTAAACTTGAGGTAGTAATGATGTTCATAACATCATTCGATTCATATATATAAAACTATCTTATTCGAAGGTTTAAACTCGTAATCACTAGAACATAGTTTAGTTAATTCTAAACTTGTTCGCAAACAAAAGTTAATCCTTCTAACTTGACTTTTAAAATTAACTAAACACATGTTCAATATCTATATGATATGCTAACTTAATGATTTAAAACCTGGAAACACGAAAGACACCGTAAAACCGGATTTACGCCGTCGTAGTAACACCGCGGGCTGTTTTGGGTTAGTTAATTAAAAACTATAATAAACTTTGATTTAAAAGTTGTTATTCTGAGAAAATGATTTTTATTATGAACATGAAACTATATCCAAAAATTATGGTTAAACTCAAAGTGGAAGTATGTTTTCTAAAATGGTCATCTAGATGTCGTTCTTTCGACTGAAATGACTACCTTTACAAAAACGACTTGTAACTTATTTTTCCGACTATAAACCTGTACTTTTTCTGTTTAGATTCATAAAATAGAGTTCAATATGAAACCATAGCAATTTGATTCACTCAAAACGGATTTAAAATGAAGAAGTTATGGGTAAAACAAGATTGGATAATTTTTCTCATTTTAGCTACGTGAAAATTGGTAACAAATCTATTCCAACCATAACTTAATCAACTTGTATTGTATATTATGTAATCTTGAGATACCATAGACACGTATACAATGTTTCGACCTATCATGTCGACACATCTATATATATTTCGGAACAACCATAGACACTCTATATGTGAATGTTGGAGTTAGCTATACAGGGTTGAGATTGATTCCAAAATATATATAGTTTGAGTTGTGATCAATACTGAGATACGTATACACTGGGTCGTGGATTGATTCAAGATAATATTTATCGATTTATTTCTGTACATCTAACTGTAGACAACTAGTTGTAGGTTACTAACGAGGACAACTGACTTAATAAACTTAAAACATCAAAATATATTAAAAGTGTTGTAAATATATTTTAAACATACTTTAATATATATGTATATATTGTTATAGGTTCGTGAATCAACAGTGGCCAAGTCTTACTTCTCGACGAAGTAAAAAATCTGTGAAAGTGAGTTATAGTCCCACTTTTAAAATCTAATATTTTTGGGATGAGAATACATGCAGGTTTTATAAATGATTTACAAAATAGACACAAGTACGTGAAACTACATTCTATGGTTGAATTATCAAAATCGAATATGCCCCTTTTTATTAAGTCTGGTAATCTAAGAATTAGGGAACAGACACCCTAATTGACGCGAATCCTAAAGATAGATCTATTGGGCCTAACAAACCCCATCCAAAGTACCGGATGCTTTAGTACCTCGAAATTTATATCATATCCGAAGGGTGTCCCGGAATGATGTGGATATTCTTACATATGCATCTTGTTAATGTCGGTTACCAGGTGTTCACCATATGAATGATTTTTATCTCTATGTATGGGATGTGTATTGAAATATGAAATCTTGTGGTCTATTGTTACGATTTGATATATATAGATTAAACCTATAACTCACCAACATTTTTGTTGACGTTTAAAGCATGTTTATTCTCAGGTGAATATTAAGAGCTTCCGCTGTTGCATACTAAAATAAGGACAAGATTTGGAGTCCATTTTGTATGATATTGTGTAAAAACTGCATTCAAGAAACTGATTTCGATGTAACATATTTGTATTGTAAACCATTATGTAATGGTCGTGTGTAAACAGGATATTTTAGATTATCATTATTTGATAATCTACGTAAAGCTTTTTAAACCTTCATTTATAAAATAAAGGTTATGGTTTGTTTTAAAAATGAATGCAGTCTTTGAAAAACGTCTCATATAGAGGTCAAAACCTCGCAACGAAATCAATTAATATGGAACGTTTTTAATCAATAAGAACGGGACATTTCAGTTGGTATCCGAGCGTTGGTCTTAGAGAACCAGAATTTTGCATTAGTGTGTCTTATCGAGTTTGTTAGGATGCATTAGTGAGTCTGGACTTCGACCGTGTTTACTTGAAAAATGATTGCTTAACAAATTTTGTTGGAAACTATATATTTTTAACATGTGAATATTATGTGATATATTAATCTCTTAACGCGTTTGATATTATGTGATAGATGTCTACCTCTAGAAAAAGTCCCATTGACTCACCTAATAATAATGAAGAGTCAAATGTAAATTGGAATGATTCGTTGACTGATTCACAAGTTCCCGAAGAGGAACCGGAAGAAGAGTCGGAACCAGAAGAAGAATCGGAACCGGAAGAAGAATCGGAACCGGATGAAGAAATAGAACCGGTGGAGGAAATAATAAAACGGTTAAGTAAAAGAAAATCCTCAACCAACCGACCAAGGTTAATTATGGTCAATGGTGTTTCCGCTAAGGAAGCAAAATATTGGGAGGATTACCAATTCTCCGATGAATCGGATTCTGACGAGAATTCCGATGATGTTATAGAAATTACCCCAACTGAATTTAAAAAGGCAAAAGAAAATAATAAGGGAAAGGGCATAAAAATAGAGAAATCTAATTCCAACCCCGATGAACTTTATATGTATCGTCAACCCCCGAAGTCCTTAAATTGTAACAATGACCCGGGAACCTCTAAACCACCAGGTTTTTCTAAACCAATGTGGAAAACGACGGCTCGTATTAGGGGAACATCATATATCCCTAGAAACTTGGCAAAACGAACCAAAACCGAAGAAGAAGAAACAAGCGAGTCGGAATAAGATAGTTGTATTCGTGTGGTGTAATATATGTAATATAGTGTGCTTATGCTTTATGATATATGTAAAAATTGCTTGTATTAATAAGTATTTTTTTATGAATCTAACTCTTGTCTATTTTACAGTATAAAAACACAAAATGGATAGACAACCCAATATTTTAAGAGACCTACCCGAAGGATTAACTTTTGTTTGCGAACCAGTTTAGAATTAACTAAACTATGTTCTAGTGATTACAAGTTTAAACCTTCGAATAAGATAGCTTTATATATATGAATCGAATGATGTTATGAACATCATTACTACCTTAAGTTCCTTGGATAAACCTACTGGAAAAGAGAAAAATGGATCTAGCTTCAACGGATCCTTGGATGGCTCGAAGTTCTTGAAGCAGAATCATGACACGAAAACAAGTTCAAGTAAGATCATCACTTGAAATAAGATTGTTATAGTTATAGAAATTGAACCAAAGTTTGAATATGATTATTACCTTGTATTAGAATGATAACCTACTGTAAGAAACAAAGATTTCTTGAGGTTGGATGATCACCTTACAAGATTGGAAGTGAGCTAGCAAACTTGAAAGTATTCTTGATTTTATGTAACTAGAACTTGTAGAATATATGAAAAACACTTAGAACTTGAAGATAGAACTTGAGAGAGATCAATTAGATGAAGAAAATTGAAGAATGAAAGTGTTTGTAGGTGTTTTTGGTCGTTGGTGTATGGATTAGATATAAAGGATATGAAATTTTGTTTTCATGTAAATAAGTCATGAATGATTACTCATATTTTTGTAATTTTATGAGATATTTCATGCTAGTTGCCAAATGATGGTTCCCACATGTGTTAGGTGACTCACATGGGCTGCTAAGAGCTGATCATTGGAGTGTATATACCAATAGTACATACATCTAAAAGCTGTGTATTGTACGAGTACGAATACGGGTGCATACGAGTAGAATTGTTGATGAAACTGAACGAGGATGTAATTGTAAGCATTTTTGTTAAGTAGAAGTATTTTGATAAGTGTATTGAAGTCTTTCAAAAGTGTATAAATACATATTAAAACACTACATGTATATACATTTTAACTGAGTTGTTAAGTCATCGTTAGTCGTTACATGTAAGTGTTGTTTTAAAACCTTTAGGTTAACGATCTGGTTAAATGTTGTTAACCCAATGTTTATATTATCAAATGAGATTTTAAATTATTATATTATCATGATATTATCATGTATGAATATCTCTTAATATGATATATATACATTAAATGTCTTTACAACGATAATTGTTACATATATGTCTCGTTTAAAAATCATTAAGCTAGAAGTCTTGTTTTTACATATGTAGTTTATTGTTAATATACTTAATGATATGTTTACTTATCATAGTATCATGTTAACTATATATATATCCATATATATGTCATCATATAGGTTTTACAAGTTTTAACGTTCGTGAATCACCGGTCAACTTGGGTGGTCAATTGTCTATATGGAACATATTTCAATTAATCAAGTCTTAACAAGTTTGATTGCTTAACATGTTGGAAATATTTAATCATGTAAATATCAATCTCAATTAATATATATAAACATGGAAAAGTTCGGGTCACTACAGACGTGTCTAGACTAAGAATGATAAGCAGGCAATTTCCGACAAAAATGATGAGCAAAACTTTTGACATGCAGACACGGTCGAAGTCCAGACTCACTATTGCATCCTAACGACTATCAGTTAGACACACTAATGCAGACCTGGTTCGCTAAGACCTCCGCTCTGATACCAACTGAAAGGACCCGTTCATATACATTATAAACGATTCACAATAGTTGATTACATCGCGAGGTATTTGACCTCTATATGATACATTTTACAAACATTGCATTCATTTTTAAAAGATAAACTTTCTTTACAACGAAAGTTGACGGCATGCACACCATTTCATAATACATCCAACTATAATTGGCTTAATAATAATCTTGATGAACTCAATGACTCGAATGCAATGTCTTTCAAAATATGCCATGAATGACTCCAAGTAATATCCTTAAAATGAGCTAATGCACAGCGGAAGATTTCTTTAATACCTGAGAATAAACATGCTTTAAAGTGTCAACCAAAAAGTTTGGAGAGTTCATAGGTTTATCATAACAATCATTTCAATATATTAATAGACCACAAGATTTCCGTTTATAAATATATGTACACTCGCAAGTGTATAAAAGTATTCTATAAGTTGTAGGCACCCGGTGACAAGCCTTAACGTTCATGTTTTACCCTCTGAAGTACACCAGATCAGGTGTGTTTAAAATAACCTCGAAGTACTAAAGCATCCCATAGTCAGGATGAGGTTTGTCAGGCCCAATAGATCTATCTTTAGGATTCGCGCCTACCGTACATAGACAAGTAGTTTAATGTTACCAAGCTAAGGGTATATTTCTGGTTTAAACCCACGTAGAATTAGTTTTAGTACTTGTGCCTATTTCGTAAAACATTTATAAAACAGCGCATGTATTCTCAGTCCAAAAATATATATTGCAAAAGCAATTAAAAAGGGAGCAAATGAAACTCACAATACTGTATTTCGTAGTAAAAATACATATAACGTCATTTAACAAGTGCAAGGTTGGCCTCGGATTCACGAACGTATCAATATTTAGATTCAATATTGCAGGAAAGTACGTAGACGCAACGGAGATGATAAACACTAGATTGACCTCACGAGCATACCCATGAACCATACTCATCACCTCCATAGCTATAACCCATAATTTCCTTAGCTTCGACTCATTCAAAAAAACTATTTTGAAACCACTCGGACACCACTCCGTCGTAATATTTTATGTATACTAATAATATCTTGAAATAATACAGAGCAAATATATATATATATATATATATATATATATATATATATATATATATATATATATATATATATATATATATATATATATATATATATATATATATAAATATAAATCGATTGAGAGAGTTTAGAGAAATATATTTTCAAGTTTCTATGAAATAATAAAACCTATTGAATTCTATTTATAATAGATTTTTGAATTATTAAAGTGAATTATTAAAGTATGAATTATTAAAGTGAATTATTAAAGTATGAATTATTAAAGTGAATTATTAAAGTATGAATTATTAAAGTGAATTATTAAAGTATGAATTATTAAAGTGAATTATTAAAGTATGAATTATTAAAGTGAATTATTAAAGTGAATTATTAAAGTGAATTATTAAAGTATAAATTATTAAAGTGAATTATTAAATTATGAATTATTAAAGTGAATTATTAAAGTATGAATTATTAAAATATGAATTATTAAAGTGAATTATTAAAGTGAATTATTAAAGTATGAATTATTAAAGTGAATTATTAAAGTGAATTATTAAAGTATGAATTATTAAAGTGAATTATTAAAGTAAATTATTAAAGTATGAATTATTAAAGTGAATTATTAAAGTATGAATTATTAAATTGAATTATTAAAGTATGAATTATTAAAGTTAAAGTAAAATAAAAGTAAAGTAAAGGTAAAGTTAAAGTATAGTAAAAGTATAAAAACTATGTATGTATAATACGCGTATAAATATATATAATATTAATTTAAATTGTTATATATATTTAATGAAATAAAATATAAATAACGTTATATTTATTTACTGGTTAAGTAATGAGTTGTCAAAAGTGATTCTAGATATTTATAAAAGTTATATACGTTTTAATAATAAAGTTCTTTTTAAACTGAAAACGTTTTTTGTACTTTTGAAACTAAATTAATAGAATATTATGGAAACCAATTCTCCACTAACTTTTGTCTAACTTTTGTAAATGACACTTTTTGTTTTTATTTATAAATAGCTTTACAAATTATTTTGAATATCGTTAAGAGGAATAGATTTTCTCAAATCATAGTGGACCTCTCAATAGAGACTTGTAATCATAATTCAATGTTTCTGATAATTCAATCATTTAATATATTTTTTTAATTTCATCAAAAATCATATTGAAACAAATACGTTCGTATAAAGTATTATACGTTTAATACATTATTAATATTCTCAAGTTATAATATATATATACATATACATATCTATTTATATATAACGGTTCGTGAATCGTCGGAATTTGGTCGAGGTTATAATGAATGTATGAACACAGTTTAAAATTCTTGAGATTTAACTTAACAAACTTTGCTTATCTTGTCGGAATAATATAAAGATTAAAGTTTAAATTTGGTCGGAAATTTCCAGGTCGTCACATAACTTCTCCATCTTGTCATCTTCTCTTATTGGCAGGAAGTGTGCTGATTTGGTGAGACGATCAACTATAACCCAAATAGTATCAAAACCACTTGCAGTCCTTGGCAATTTAGTGATGAAATCCATGGTAATGTTTTCCCATTTCCATTCCGGGATTTCGGGTTGTTGAAGTAGACCTGATGGTTTCTGATGCTCAGCTTTGACCTTAGAACACGTCAAACATTCTCCTACGTATTTAGCAACATCGGCTTTCATACCCGGCTACCAAAAATGTTTCTTGAGATCCTTGTACATCTTCCCCGTTTTTATGAGCTTCTCTAAGTACCATTTCTCTCATATCTCCAAATTTTGGTACCCAAATCCTTTTAGCCCTATACCGGGTTCGATCTTCCTGAATATTAAGATGCTTCTCCGATCCTTTGGGTATTTCATTCTTTAAATTTCCCTCTTTTAAAACTCCTTGTTGCGCCTCCTTTATTTGAGCAGTAAGGTTATTGTGAATCATTATATTCATAGATTTTACTCGAATGGGTTCTCTGTCCTTTCTACTCAAGGTGTTGGCTACCACATTTGCCTTCCCCGGGTGGTAACGAATCTCAAAGTCGTAATCATTCAACAATTCAATCCACCTACGCTGCCTCATGTTCAGTTGTTTCTGATTAAATATGTGTTGAAGACTTTTGTGGTCGGTATATATAATACTTTTGACCCCATATAAGTAGTGCCTCCAAGTCTTTAATGCAAAAACAACCGCGCCTAATTCTAAATCATGCGTCGTATAATTTTGCTCGTGAATCTTCAATTGTCTAGACGCATAAGCAATTACCTTCGTTCGTTGCCTTAATACACAACCGAGACCTTGCTTTGAGGCGTCACAATATATCACAAAATCATCATTCCCTTCAGGCAATGACAATATAGGTGCTGTATTTAGCTTTTTCTTCAATAACTGAAAAGCCTTCTCTTGTTCATCCTTCCATTCAAATTTTTTCCCTTTATGCGTTAATGCAGTCAAGGGTTTTGCTATTTTGGAGAAATCTTGGACGAATCTTCTGTAGTAACCAGCCAATCCTAAAAATTGACGTATATGCTTCGGAGTTTTTGGGGTTTTCCACTTTTTAACGGTTTCGATGTTTGCCGGGTCCACCTGGATACCTTCTTTGTTCACTATGTGACCGAGGAATTGAACTTCTTCCAACCAAAATGCACACTTTGAAAACTTAGCGTACAGTTTTTCTTTCCTCAATACTTCTAGCACTTTTCTCAAATGTTCTTCGTGCTCTTGATCATTCTTTGAGTAAATAAGTATGTCATCGATGAAAACAATGACAAACTTGTCAAGATATGGCCCACACACTCGGTTCATAAGGTCCATGAACACAGCTGGTGCATTAGTCAATCCAAACGGCATAACCATAAACTCGTAATGATCATAACGCGTCCTAAAAGCAGTTTTTGGAATATCATCCTCCTTTACTCGCATTTGATGATATCCAGAACGTAAATCGATCTTCGAATAAACTGACGAGCCATGTAGTTGATCAAATAAGTCGTCAATTCTAGGCAGTGGATAACGGTTTTTGATGGTAAGTTTGTTCAACTCTCTGTAGTCAATACACAACCTAAATGTACCATCTTTCTTCTTGACAAACAAAACATGAGCTTCCCACGGTGATGTGCTTGGTCGAATGAAACCACGCTCTAAAAGTTCTTGTAATTGGCTTTGCAGTTCTTTCATCTCGCTGGGTGCGAGTCTGTAAGGAGCACGAGCTATTGGTGCAGCTCCTGGTACAAGATCTATTTGAAATTCAACGAATCGATGTGGGGGTAATCCCGGTAATTCTTTCAGAAAAACATCAGGAAATTCTTTTGCGGCGGGAACATCATTGATGCTCTTTTCTTCAGTTTGTACTTTCTCGACGTGTGCTAGAACAGCATAGCAACCTTTTCTTATTAGTTTTTGTGCCTTCAAATTACTAATAAGATGTAGCTTCGTGTTGCCCTTATCTCCGTACACCATTAAGGGTTTTCCTTTTTCTCGTATAATGCGAATTGCATTTTTGTAACAAACGATCTCTGCTTTCACTTCTTTCAACCAGTCCATACCGATTATCACATCAAAACTCCCTAACTCTAATGGTATCAAGTCAATCTTAAATGTTTCGCTAACCAGTTTAATTTCTCGATTCCGACATATATTATCTGCTGAAATTAATTTACCATTTGCTAATTCGAGTAAAAATTTACTATCCAAAGGCGTCAATGGATAACTTAATTTAGCACAAAAATCTCTACTCATATAGCTTCTATCCGCACTCGAATCAAATAAAACGTAAGCAGATTTATTGTCAATAAGAAACGTACCTGTAACAAGCTCCGGGTCTTCCTGTGCCTCTGCCGCATTAATATTGAAAACTTTTCCGCGGCCTTGTCCATTCGTGTTCTCCTGGTTCGGGAAATTTCTAATAATGTGGCCCAGTTTTTCACATTTATAACAAACTACATTGGCATAACTTGCTCCGACACTACTTGCTCCACCATTACTCGTTCCGACACCATTTGTTCCTTTCGTTCTATTAACCCCTGGTCCGTAGACCTCACACTTCGCCGCGCTATGACCATTTCTTTTACACTTGTTGCAAATTTTGGTGCAGAACCCCGAGTGATACTTTTCACACCTTTGGCATAGCTGCTTCTGATTATTGTTGTTGTTGCGGTTGTTATTGTTGTTGGGATGATTATTGTAGTTGCTGTTATTGTTGTTGTTGTTGTTGTTGGGCTGTTTGTTGTAGTTGCGATTGATGTTGCGATTGTTGGGATAGTTGTTGCGATTATTGTTGTAATTGTTGTTGTTGTTGTATTGGTGATTCTTATCACCGTTTTCCTCCCACTTTCTTTTGACTTGCTTCACATTGGCCTCTTCAGCCGCCTGTTCTTTAATTCTTTCCTCAATCTGGTTCACTAGTTTGTGAGCCATTCTACATGCCTGTTGTATGGAGGCGGGCTCGTGTGAACTTATATCTTCTTGGATTCTTTCTGGTAATCCTTTCACAAACGCGTCGATCTTCTCTTCCTCATCTTCGAACACTCCCGGACACAATAGGCACAATTCTGTGAATCGTCTTTCATACGTGATAATATCAAATCCTTGGGTTGGTAACCCTCTAAGTTCTATCTTGAGCTTATTAACCTCGGTTCTGGGACGGTACTTCTCGTTCATCAAGTGCTTGAATGCTGACCACGGTAGTGCGTAAGCATCATCTTGTCCCACTTGCTCTAGATAGGTATTCCACCATGTTAACACAGTACCTGTGAAGGTATGCGTAGCGTACTTCACTTTGTCCTCTTCAGTACACTTACTTATGGCAAACACCGATTCAACTTTCTCGGTCCACCGTTTCAATCCGATCGGTCCTTCGGTTCCATCAAATTCCAAAGGTTTGCAGGCAGTGAATTCTTTGTAGGTGCATCCTACACGATTTCCTGTATTGCTAGATCCAAGGTTATTGTTGGTATGTAGCGTAGCCTGTACTGCGGCTATGTTTGAAGCAAGAAAGGCATGAAATTCCTCTTCGCTCATATTCAAGGTGTGTCGAGTAGTTGGTGCCATTTCCTTCAAAATAGTCAAATGAAACAAGTTAATAATACAGAATATTAAGAGTAGTCAATAGTATCTCGTAGCATAATATGAACTCATTTATAAAAGCTTTTTCTTTATATTAGCGGTTTATAAATTTAAATTCGGGTAGTACCTACCCGTTAAGTTCATACTTAGTAGCTAATATACAATTCAACTACTACAATTCTATATGAAAAACTGATTATAATAATATTTCGCGTTCAAACTTTTACACAATATTTTACAAACTTACAATACCGCTTATTTTACATATAGCATGAAATATAGCACACAATAAATTTGATACAAGATGGTTGTGAAGATAATTCTAGCTAGTACACAAGTCGTTCATCAAAGGCAATAAAGACACGTAATTCATACGTCCAGAAACAAGTCATGCATTCTGGTTTTACTAGGACTACTTCTCATCCTTGGTCTTGTTACATAACCGTTATGGCCGTTGATAAGACAGCGTGTTGTAACGTCGTCAAAGGGACGAGGGTTACGTAATGTCCAACAGTCCTGTAACAATCTAAAAACCTCATTTCTTACCCCAATTACCGACTTCTTCACTTGTGGGAACGTTTTGTTTAATAGTTGTAGCCCGATGTTCTTGTTCTCACTTTGGTGAGAAGTGAACATTACTAAACCGTAAGCATAACATGCTTCTTTATGTTGCATGTTAGCCGCTTTTTCTAAATCACGAAGTCCTATATTCGAATATATTGAGTCAAAATAATTTCTTAACCCGTTGCGTAAAATAGCATTTGGGTTTCCCGCAATATATGCATCAAAGTAAACACATCGTAATTTATGGATTTCCCAATGTGATATCCCCCATCTTTCGAACGAAAGCCTTTTATAAACCAAGGCATTCTTGGAACGTTCTTCAAATGTCTTACAAACTGATCTCGCCTTAAATAGTTGTGCCGAGAAATTCTGACCGACTCTAGACAAGATTTCATCAATCATGTCTCCGGGTAGGTCTCTTAAAATATTGGGTTGTCTATCCATTTTGTGTTTTTATACTGTGAAATAGACAAGAGTTAGATTCATAAAAAAAATACTTATTAATACAAGCAATTTTTACATATATCATAAAGCATAAGCACACTATATTACATATATTACACCACACGAATACAACTATCTTATTCCGACTAGCTCGTTTCTTCTTCTTCGATTTTGGTTCGTTTTGCCAAGTTTCTAGGGATATATGATGTTCCCCTAATACGAGCCGTCGTTTTCCACATTGGTTTAGAAAAACCTGGTGGTTTAGGGGTTCCCGAGTTATTGTCACAACTCAAGAAATACGGGTGTTGACGATACATATAAATTTCATCGGGTTTGGAATCAAATTTCTCTATTTTTATGCCCTTTCCCTTATTGTTCTCTTTTGCCTTATTAAATTGTGTTGGGGTAATTTCTATAACATCATCGGAATCCTTGTCTGGATCCGATTCATCGGAGAATTGGTAATCCTCCTGTTAACACCTATTTCCTTATGAGGTAAGGCTTAGTGTGCCAACAAGATACTAGAAGTAATCTAGCTTTAGGAGGGCGGATTGTTGCCGATTGATTTTTACCCTCGGGAAATAATCCCTGCAGACCCGGTTCACAAGTGTAGAAACTTGTGGGGTGGCTTAATCAATCTGTCGTCCGTAGAGCGTAAGAGTGCTAGCCGGATGACTTCTAGTGAGAGAAAGTAGAGAGAGAAAGAGAAGTGAAGTCTCAGCTCTCAAAGTTGTCAGAATCTCTGAACTGTGTAAAATGACGACCCAAGGGGTCTATTTATAGTGTCAGATCCACCAGATTGCTTGGGGACACGTGTCAGATGATGATACGTTCTGTTATTTGTGATCCGAAATTTACGCTGAAGGTGGCGTTCTCCGGCCAGGGCTTACGCACTAGGCGGCCTTCAGGGCTTACGCATGACGGAGCAGCCTGTACAGCGGAGCACGCTAGATGGATAACTTCGCAGAACTGTTGTTTCCAGCCTTCCTGATGCTACTTTTATGCAACCATTATGCATTTTATGTGTGTATATGATAGGATACACCATTAAGTTCCCCCAGTTTAATGACTTAAGCATTTGAAGAATGATTAAGTCGTTAAACGTTTGAAAAACGCATGCCAAACCAGCCTGTTCATTGCCCACTTGCATCGGGGAAAACATTTTAGGCATTAAATGCAGACGAGTTTTACTGACGCTGTTATGATTAATTTTTTACGGCTGAGATCATCCACGCGCCTCCAGGTGTAAAAAGTGCTATTTCGTACCCTTCGTTTAAACTCACCCCTACACGTGTCTTAATCGTGGTCATAAAAATTGCATCGATGAAATCTTATAAAAACCGTCATAACCCTGTTACCATCACTTTTTTACTTTTGCTAAGATCTAAAAAGCAAATTTCTCCCCCAAATCTTCATCGCCTTCTTCAATCTTCAACTTTTTAAGGTTTACCGTCTTCCAAGGTCAGTACACTTCATCTTACAGCTATTTTCTTCTTGTTGATATCTTTTACTGTATAATCATGGCTTCTTCACGGAGTACTGGCCAAGAGCACGCCAAGCCTTCTTCATCAAATACCGCTGACATTCCAGAAGTTAGCACGATGGCTTCATCATTAACCAGTGAATATTTAGATGGCTTAAAGATTGCCTTTCGCTGAAATGTCCCGTTCTTATTGATTAAAAACGTTCCATATTAATTGATTTCGTTGCGAGGTTTTGACCTCTATATGAGACGTTTTTCAAAGACTGCATTCATTTTAAAACAAACCATAACCTTTATTTCATCAATAAAGGTTTAAAAAGCTTTACGTAGATTATCAAATAATGATAATCTAAAATATCCTGTTTACACACGACCATTATGAAATGTCCCGTTCTTATTGATTAAAAACGTTCCATATTAATTGATTTCGTTGCGAGATTTTGACCTCTATATGAGACGTTTTTCAAAGACTGCATTCATTTTAAAATAAACCATAACCTTTATTTCATCAATAAAGTTTTAAAAAGCTTTACGTAGATTATCAAATGATGATAATCTAAAATATCCTGTTTACACACGACCATTACATAATGGTTTACAATACAAATATGTTACAACAAAATAAGTTTCTTGAATGCAGTTTTTACACAATATCATACAAGCATTGACTCCAAATCTCGTCCTTATTTAAGTATGCGACAGCGGAAGCTCTTAATAATCACCTGAGAATAAACATGCTTAAAACGTCAACAAAAATGTTGGTGAGTTATAGGTTTAACCTATATATATCAAATCATAATAATAGACCACAAGATTTCATATTTCAATACACATCCAATACATAGAGATAAAAATCATTCATATGGTGAACACCTGGTAACCGACATTAACAAGATGCATATATAAGAATATCCCCATCATTCCGGGACACCCTTCGGATATGATATAAATTTCGAAGTACTAAAGCATCTGGTACTTTGGATGGGGTTTGTTAGGCCCAATAGATCTATCTTTAGGATTCGCGTCAATTAGGGTGTCTGTTCCCTAATTCTAAGATTACCAGACTTAATAAAAAGGGGCATATTCGATTTCGATAATTCAACCATAGAATGTAATTTCACGTACTTGTGTCTATTTTGTAAATCATTTATAAAACCTGCATGTATTCTCATCCCAAAAATATTAGATTTTAAAAGTGGGACTATAACTCACTTTCACAGATTTTTACTTCGTCGGGAAGTAAGACTTGGCCACTGGTTGATTCACGAACCTATAACAATATATACATATATATCAAAGTATGTTCAAAATATATTTACAACACTTTTAATATATTTTGATGTTTTAAGTTTATTAAGTCAGCTGTCCTCGTTAGTAACCTACAACTAGTTGTCCACAGTTAGATGTACAGAAATAAATCGATAAATATTATCTTGAATCAATCCACGACCCAGTGTATACGTATCTCAGTATTGATCACAACTCAAACTATATATATTTTGGAATCAACCTCAACCCTGTATAGCTAACTCCAACATTCACATATAGAGTGTCTATGGTTGTTCCGAAATATATATAGATGTGTCGACATGATAGGTTGAAACATTGTATACGTGTCTATGGTATCTCAAGATTACATAATATACAATACAAGTTGATTAAGTTATGGTTGGAATAGATTTGTTACCAATTTTCACGTAGCTAAAATGAGAAAAATTATCCAATCTTGTTTTACCCATAACTTCTTCATTTTAAATTCGTTTTGAGTGAATCAAATTGCTATGGTTTCATATTGAAATATATTTTTTGAATCTAAACAGAAAAAGTATAGGTTTATAGTCGGAAAAATAAGTTACAAGTCGTTTTTGTAAAGGTAGTCATTTCAGTCGAAAGAACGACGTCTAGATGACCATTTTAGAAAACATACTTCCACTTTGAGTTTAACCATAATTTTTGGATATAGTTTCATGTTCATAATAAAAATCATTTTCTCAGAATAACAACTTTTAAATCAAAGTTTATCATAGTTTTTAATTAACTAACCCAAAACAGCCCGCGGTGTTACTACGACGGCGTAAATCCAGTTTTACGGTGTTTTTCGTGTTTCCAGGTTTTAAATCATTAAGTTAGCATATCATATAGATATAGAACATGTGTTTAGTTGATTTTAAAAGTCAAGTTAGAAGGATTAACTTTTGTTTGCGAACAAGTTTAGAATTAACTAAACTATGTTCTAGTGATTACAAGTTTAAACCTTCTGTAACGACCCGCACTTTTTCGATCGTTCTATACTTATAAGATTAATATTTACATAAATTAAACCTTACCAACATGATAAACAATCCAAATTATCGAGACTTATGTTTTTCGAAAAGAGTTTTACACAACGTTTGACCGTCTAGTTTGACCGATGATATCACGAACTATACAATATATGATAATTATACGTTTGTGTATATATATGTATATATACATATTTAACATGACCTAAGAATGTTTTAATATCTCATTTTGTATTAATAACAATAAGTTATAAGTATATTTTGAAACTACTAACTTAAGTTTTCAAAACGATAACCATACGTAACGTTATTTGACTTAAATACTTATGACCTATAATGTTTATACATATATCGTATAAGTAATGTATTTAATCACTTTTAAAGACTTAAATACATAAAACAATATAAGTATATTTACAAAAGATAACTATATTTGAATCCTCGTTCCGTTTTCTCAAAGATTTCTATACGTATACCTAGGGTATATGTACCCGTATCATACGCAGCTTCTAGATGTATTTACTATTGGTATATACCAATAAAAATCTGCTCCTTAGCAGCCTTAAATGATTAAGAAACATGTGGAACCAATCATTTGTCAAGTAGTATGAATTATTTAGCAAGAAAACAAAGTTAGGTATCTTTTTTTTCCTTTATAACCTAAAAACGTTTTTATGCATGCACACGATTTCTTCACCCCATTTTCTCATACTTACACTTCCATTTCTCTCTCAAAATACTCTTAACTTCATACTTGATCATCTCCAAGCATTTTCCCCATCATTTAGCTTCAAAAACAACACTTAAACCTCATAAGAAAACCTTACAAAAACACTTCAAGAAATCCTTCCAAGAACACCAACTTACTTCCAATCTTTCATCCACTTCCATCACCCTTTTGGTTCTAGGTTCTTACTCCTCTTTTACAACAACCTTGTCCAAGGAACTTGAGGTAGAATCTATGTTCATAACCTTATTCGATTCATATATATATAGCTATCTTATTTTGTGGTATAAAATTTTAACAACAAGAACATAGTTTGAATGTTTTCAAACTTGTTTGCAAACTAAATAGATCCTTCTAACTTAACTTTTAAAATACTTCAAGACCTGTAATATATCATAAATATATGCTAATTTAACAAGGTATAACTTGGTTTTTCAAAGAACACCTTAAAAACTGAATTTACGACGTCGGAGTGCAACCGGGGGCTGTTTTGGGTTGGATAATTAAAAACCATCTTAAACTTTGAATTGGAGGTTTATTTTCTGGAAAAATGATTTTTACTATGAATATGATAACACATAAAAATTTCATGATTTAACTCAAAGTATAAGTATTTTTAGAAAAATAATCATGTAAGGTTGTTTACATGATGGAAAATGATTAACTTCATAAGTTTCACTAAAGTTTGACCTATGACCTGTGATTTCGAATACAAACTAAGGTATTTACAGTTCATAGTCTTAAAGAGGGACTCGATCCAAGGAAGTGACAAGTTGAATCAACGAAAACGGAGTTGTAACGAAGAAACTATGACCAAAACGAGATCGGATATCTAAGACTTGTTTAACTTCGGGATTAATTGGGAAAAATTAAATAAAATCACATCTTTCTAAGATAACATGATATTTTATATATATGTACTTATGATTCAATTTTATATGGTTCAGGATCACCCGTAAACAACACGAGAAGATTAATCATAAGATCCCATGATTGTACGCAACACGTCATTTGACAACACCGGTACCATGGGTCAAGATTAATCTCGACCAATACATATACGATGGGGTTTTATTTATTTCGTTGGGGGTTTTATTTATTTCATTGCGGGTATATTAAACATCTAAAAATGAACCATTAAAATTGAATTACTAACAACGAACTGCTAACTACGGACTAAGGAATTATTCAAAGTATTAAAAGTATAACAAGTATATATATGTGACGTTTGTTTAAAAAGAAAAGGTATTGATATATTATATATGGATAGGTTCGTGATATCAACCGGAGACCAAGTCAAATTATATATATATCTTCAAGACGAAAGTGAGTATATAGTCCCACTTTTAAACTCTAAATATTTCGGGATGAGAATACATGTATTTTATGTTTTACGTTATGGACACAAGTAACTGAAAAATATATTCTACGTTGAGTTGTACCACTGGCATACTTCCCTGTAGCTTGGTAACTGTTATTTACAGCGGTATTGTAAACGCGAATCCTGTTGATAGATCTATCGGGCCTGACAACCCCAACCGGACTGGACGACCAGTATTCAACGGTTGCACAGTACTTCGTTTCGTGACTACACTTGGTACGGTGTAGTAAGATTTCATAATAAAGGGAATATGCGACGTGATTAAATGTTAAGTATGGTTACCAAGTGCTCAACCACTTAGAATATTTTTATTAAACTGTTTATATACGAAATCTTGTGGTCTATATATATATATTGCTGCCGGCATTAAACCTATATCTCACCAACTTTATGTTGACCTTTTAAAACATGTCTATTCTCAGGTGATTACTAAAGCTTCCGCTGCATTATGTTGAATTTGAGCAGGATCTTGCGTACGCATATTTGTGTCAAAAATAAAACTGCATACCCAAGGATTTGTGTTGTAAAATATGCTCGAAATCGTGTTGTTATCATTATATGTAAAGTTTGTAAGTCGAAGATTATCGCTAAACGATAATCATCTTTTTATTGTCTAAAGCTTGTAACAAAAATAATGGTTATGGTTTGTAATGTATAATATATGCAGTTTCTCTTTTAAAAATGTCGCATATAGAGGTCAATACCTCGCAATGAAATCATACGTTATCTAACACGTTCTTATGGTTAAGGACGGGTTATGACATGTGGTATCAGAGCGGTGGTCTTAGTGAACCAGGTTTGCATTAGTGTGTCTAACTGATAAGTCGTTAGGATACATTAGTAAGTCTGGACTTTGACCGGGTCTGATTTAAAAACCATTGCTTATCATTGTTGGTTAAAATTTATATGTAAATATTATGTAGTACTAATGGGTTAGTTGTTGTGTGATAGATGTCGGGCTCAAAACTTGTCATCACATTCAGCGACTCCGAACCAGAATCTTCAGATGGTGTTCCAGTCATTAACCTATCCGATGACGAAAATAATATCTTTGGGGAAGACTCACAAATTCCGGATGAACCGACTATAGAGAACCCGGAAAGTGAACCCGAGGAGGAAAGTGAACCCGAGGAGGAAAGTGAACCCGAGGAGGAAAGTGAACCCGAGGAGGAAAGTGAACCCGAGGAAGAAATACAGGAAATTACAAAAGACGAGTTCGAACTAGGAAAGAAACGAAAGGCTAATGAATTAGAAAATTCAAATCCCGAGTTTAGTAAGGATGATGTGGCACCAACTCCACTAGACACTACCACCCCTATTCCCGCTATTCCTATTCGTTCTATCCCGGCATCCAGTTCTTCAGCCCCACAGCCAAAATATAGGCAGACAGCCAGGATAAGCGTTAAGCGATTCTTTGAACCTAAACGTCCTAGAAAATAGACCAAACGATGCGCTGCCGTATTAAACCATGGGATCATATAATGTTTTGTATAATATTATTAGTGTGGTTTGCTTAATGTTCGATGTAAGATAAGCATATGTAAAATAGTGAAGTGTGAAATGCAATAATTTTCCATGGTTAAGTATTATTTAGATGGTAGTAATTGATTCTGTACTAAGCTATTAAGTATGGACATTAACGGGTAGGTACTACCCTAGATATAATTATAAAACGCTAATAAGAAGAAAAGGCTTTTATAATAATACCTGGTTCATATTATTAACAAGCTATAATGTACTATAAATACACACTACATCTATAATAATCCATGTGAATAATTATTTTCTTTCATTAGGAAATGGCGCGATTGAATCGAATGACGGAACAAGAAATCCAGGAACTCATCAATCAGCGAGTGAACGACAGAATGTTATGGGTCGAGGCTGCAAGAGGTGCTGCAGTTAACCCAAATCCTCGTGTGGGGTGCACTTACAAAACTTTTCAAGCTTGCAAGCCCTCATCATTCAGTGGAACAGAAGGACCAATCGGTTTAACCCGGTGGATAGAAAAGATGGAGACTGTGTTTAAAATCAGTGGTTGTGTTGAAAAGGACATGACCAAGTATGCATCGTGCACTTTACAAGATAGTGCACTCACGTGGTGGAAAAATTATGTGAAGGCTGTAGGAGGAGATGTAGCTTATGATACTCCGTGGGAAGAATTCAAAACAATGTTAATCAACGAATATTGTCCAAGGAACGAGGTTAGGAAGTTGGAAGATGAGTTACGAAGTCTGAAGGTTATTGGTACTGAAATCACCAACTACAATCAGCGATTCATGGAATTAGTTTTGCTATGTCCTGAATTGGTTCCAACCGAAGAACGGAAGATTGAAATGTACAAAGATGGTTTGCCCAAAAAGGTCAAGGCAAACGTTACAGCATCGAAACCTAAGACAATTCATGAAGCTATAACCATGGCAAACGAGCTAATGGATCAGGTCATCATGGATAAGAAAGCATCCAATACTGATGTGAAGGTATCAGGTAACAAAAGAAAGTGGAATGGAAATTATGATCGAGGTAACCAACAACAATCTTTTAAGAAACAAGAAACCATACAAGGTGCAGGTAGTGGTTCAAGCTTTGGTTACAAAGGACAAAATCCTTTATGCAACCGATGCCACAAACATCACTCTGGCTACTGTAATGTGGTATGCAACAAATGTAATCGAAAGGGTCATCTTGCTGAAGATTGTAGGGCTCTCGTTACAAATACAAATGGTACCAAGACTCCTGCCACCAATGCAAATAGAACTGCTTTGGCTACCATTACTTGTTATGGGTGTGGAAAACAAGGTCACTATAAGAGCCAGTGTCCGAATCCAGAGAAGAATAATGGATCTGCACGTGGAAGAGCATTTGTTATTAATGCTAGAGAGGCGTGTGAAGACCCGGAGCTTGTTACGGGTACGTTTACCATTAATAACTTATCCGCATCTATTATATTTGATACTGGTGCCGATAGAAGTTACGTGAGTAGAGGCTTTTACGCTAAATTGAATTGTTCATCATTACCTCTAGATGCTAAGTACATGATTGAGTTAGCTAATGGTAAACTAATTAAAGCCGATAAAATTTGCCGTGATTGTAAAATAAATTTAGCCGGAGAAACATTTAAAATTGACTTAATACCCGTAGAATTAGGAAGTTTTGATGTAATAGTCGGCATGGACTGGATGTCCAAAGTAGGAGCTGAAGTTGTGTGTGCCAAGAAGGCAATTCGCATTCCTTGTAAGCATAGAATGCCGGTGATGATTTATGGAGAGAAGGGTAACTCAAAGCTAAAACTCATTAGTTATTTGAAAGCTCAAAAGTGCTTGAAGAAAGGGTGCTATGCTATCTTAGCACATGTTAATAAAGTCGAAAAGAAAGAAAAAGAGAAGTGCATCAACGACGTGCCTGTGGCAAGAGATTTTCCTGAAGTTTTTCCGGAAGAGTTGGCGGGATTACCTCCATTTAGATCAGTAGAATTTCAAATAGATTTAGTACCAGGAGCCGCACCAGTGGCTCGTGCTCCATATAGACTTGCACCGTCCGAGTTAAAAGAACTTCAGAGTCAGTTAAAAGAATTACTGGATCATGGATTCATACGACCAAGTACTTCACCGTGGGGAGCTCCGATTCTATTTGTTAAAAAGAAAGATGGATCTTTTAGGATGTGTATAGATTATCGTGAATTAAATAAGTTAACTATCAAAAATCGGTATCCACTACCGAGAATTGACGACTTATTTGATCAACTCCAGGGATCATGTGTTTATTCGAAAATCGACCTAAGATCGGGCTATCATCAACTACGTGTCAAAGAAGAGGACATTCCGAAAACTGCTTTTCGGACACGTTATGGTCATTACGAATTTTTGGTCATGCCGTTTGGATTGACGAATGCGCCAGCTGTATTCATGGACCTCATGAATCGAGTTTGTAGTCCGTATTTAGATAAGTTTGTTATCGTTTTCATTGATGACATTCTTATCTATTCCAAGAGTGAGCAAGAGCATGAGCAGCATTTAAGGTTGATATTAGAGTTGTTGAGAAAAGAACAGCTATATGCTAAATTTTCTAAGTGTGCTTTCTGGTTGAAAGAAGTGCAATTTCTTGGCCACGTTGTTAGTAGCAAAGGAATTCAGGTTGATCCAGCAAAAATTGAAGCCATTGAAAAATGGGAGACTCCTAAAACACCAATGCAGATACGCCAATTTTTGGGTTTAGCCGGTTATTATAGAAGGTTTATTCAAGATTTTTCCCGAATAGCTAAGCCGTTGACAGCATTAACGCAAAAAGGGAAGAAATACGAATGGACCTCGGAGCAGGAGAACGCATTTCAATTACTGAAGAAGAAGTTAACTACGGCGCCTATTTTATCGTTACCGGAAGGGAACGATGATTTTGAAATATATTGTGACGCTTCGCGACAAGGTTTTGGTTGTGTTCTTATGCAACGAAAGAAAGTTATTGCATACGCATCCCGACAATTAAAGATTCACGAGCGGAATTATACGACGCATGATCTAGAACTGGGAGCAGTCGTGTTTGCATTGAAGATATGGAGACACTACTTGTATGGGGTTAAATGCACTGTGTTTACTGATCATAAAAGCCTTCAACATATTTTCGATCAAAAACAGCTGAACATGAGGCAATGTAGGTGGGTTGAGTTAATAAATGACTATGATTGTGAAATTCGTTATCATCCCGGGAAAGCGAACGTGGTGGCCGACGCTCTAAGCAGAAAGGAACGAGAACCAATTCGAGTACGAGCGATGAACATAAAAATTCGCATGAATCTCAACTCACAAATCAAAGAAGTTCAACGAGAAGCACTTACTAAAGAAAATATAGGAAATGAAATAATGAAGAAGTATGAGAAGCAACTCGTTATGCGGGAAGATGGAATTCGATATTTTGCAAATCGTATTTGGGTACCGAAGTTGGGTGGATTAAGGAAGTTGATATTGAACGAGGCACATAAGACAAGATATTCGATACATCCTGGAGTTGGAAAGATGTACCAAGATCTTAAGACGCATTATTGGTGGCCTAATTTGAAGACAGATGTTGCAACATATGTTGGGGAATGTTTAACTTGTTCCAAAGTCAAAGCAGAACACCAGAAGCCGTCAGGGTTACTTCAACAACCAGAAATTCCAGAATGGAAATGGGACGGTATTACCATGGATTTCATCACGAAGTTACCAAAGACTGCCTGGGGATACGACACCATTTGGGTGATTGTTGATCGTCTCACCAAGTCTGCACATTTCTTGCCTATGAAGGAAACGGATAGAATGGAGAAACTATTACGATTGTATATAAAGGAAATTATTTCAAGGCATGGAATACCTATTTCCATTATATCTGATCGTGATAGTAGATTTACCTCAAAGTTCTGGCAATCACTACAGGAGGCCCTAGGAACTCGTTTGGATATGAGCACCGCATATCATCCGCAAACCGACGGGCAGAGTGAAAGAACAATTCAGACTCTTGAAGACATGCTCAGGGCATGTGTGATCGATTTTGGAAACGGATGGGATAAGTATTTACCGTTAGCAGAATTCTCGTATAATAATAGTTATCATGCGAGCATTAAAGCTGCACCATTCGAAGCATTGTATGGAAGGAAGTGTAGATCTCCTATCTGTTGGAATGAAGTAGGAGATCAACATTTAACTGGTCCCGAGATCATACACGAAACGACTGAGAAGATAGTACAAATCAAGGAGAGATTGAAAACAGCCCGTAGTCGCCAAAAGAGCTACGCCGATGTCCGAAGGAAACCATTAGAGTTTCAGATCAGTGACATGGTTATGCTAAAGGTGTCACCATGGAAAGGTGTGATACGTTTTGGAAAAAGGGGTAAACTGAACCCAAGATATGTAGGCCCGTTCAAGATCATCGAACGCATTGGACCGGTAGCTTATCGACTCGAGTTACCGCAACAACTCGCCGGAGTACATAATACCTTTCACGTCTCGAACCTTAAGAAGTGTCTTGCAAAGGAAGACCTCACCATTCCTCTTGAAGAAATCCATGTCGACGAGAAACTACAATTCGTCGAAGAACCAATCGAAATCATGGTCCGTGAAGTTAAACAGCTCAAGCAGAGCAACATACCGATCGTTAAGGTTCGTTGGAATGCTCGAAGAGGTCCCGAGTTTACGTGGGAACGGGAGGATCAGATGAAACAAAAGTATCCACACTTGTTTCTCGATGACGCAAAATAGGTACAATTTTAAAATTTCGGGACGAAATTTATTTAACGGGGAGGTAATGTAACGACCCGCACTTTTTCGATCGTTCTATACTTATAAGATTAATATTTACATAAATTAAACCTTACCAACATGATAAACAATCTAAATTATCGAGACTTATGTTTTTCGAAAAGAGTTTTACACAACGTTTGACCGTCTAGTTTGACCGATGATATCACGAACTATACAATATATGATAATTATACGTTTGTGTATATATATGTATATATACATATTTAACATGACCTAAGAATGTTTTAATATCTCATTTTGTATTAATAACAATAAGTTATAAGTATATTTTGAAACTACTAACTTAAGTTTTCAAAACGATAACCATACGTAACGTTATTTGACTTAAATACTTATGACCTATAATGTTTATACATATATCGTATAAGTAATGTATTTAATCACTTTTAAAGACTTAAATACATAAAACAATATAAGTATATTTACAAAAGATAACTATATTTGAATCCTCGTTCCGTTTTCTCAAAGATTTCTATACGTATACCTAGGGTATATGTACCCGTATCATACGCAGCTTCTAGATGTATTTACTATTGGTATATACCAATAAAAATCTGCTCCTTAGCAGCTTTAAATGATTAAGAAACATGTGGAACCAACCATTTGTCAAGTAGTATGAATTATTTAGCAAGAAAACAAAGTTAGGTATCTTTTTTTTCCTTTATAACCTAAAAATGTTTTTATGCATGCACACCATTTCTTCACCCCATTTTCTCATACTTACACTTCCATTTCTCTCTCAAAATACTCTTAACTTCATACTTGATCATCTCCAAGCATTTTCCCCATCATTTAGCTTCAAAAACAACACTTAAACCTCATAAGAAAACCTTACAAAAACACTTCAAGAAATCCTTCCAAGAACACCAACTTACTTCCAATCTTTCATCCACTTCCATCACCCTTTTGGTTCTAGGTTCTTACTCCTCTTTTACAACAACCTTGTCCAAGGAACTTGAGGTAGAATCTATGTTCATAACCTTATTCGATTCATATATATATCTATCTTATTTTGTGGTATAAAATTTTAACAACAAGAACATAGTTTGAATGTTTTCAAACTTGTTTGCAAACTAAATAGATCCTTCTAACTTAACTTTTAAAATACTTCAAGACCTGTAATATATCATAAATATATGCTAATTTAACAAGGTATAACTTGGTTTTTCAAAGAACACCTTAAAAACTGAATTTACGACGTCGGAGTGCAACCGGGGACTGTTTTGGGTTGGATAATTAAAAACCATCTTAAACTTTGAATTGGAGGTTTATTTTCTGGAAAAATGATTTTTACTATGAATATGATAACACATAAAAATTTCATGATTTAACTCAAAGTATAAGTATTTTTAGAAAAATAATCATGTAAGGTTGTTTACATGATGGAAAATGATTAACTTCATAAGTTTCACTAAAGTTTGACCTATGACCTGTGATTTCGAATACAAACTAAGGTATTTACAGTTCATAGTCTTAAAGAGGGACTCGATCCAAGGAAGTTACAAGTTGAATCAACAAAAACGGAGTTGTAACGAAGAAACTATGACCAAAACGAGATCGGATATCTAAGACTTGTTTAACTTCGGGATTAATTGGGAAAAATTAAATAAAATCACATCTTTCTAAGATAACATGATATTTTATATATATGTACTTATAATTCAATTTTATATGGTTCAGGATCACCCGTAAACAACACGAGAAGATTAATCATAAGATCCCATGATTGTACGCAACACGTCATTTGACAACACCGGTACCATGGGTCAAGATTAATCTCGACCAATACATATACGATGGGGTTTTATTTATTTCGTTGGGGGTTTTATTTATTTCATTGCGGGTATATTAAACATCTAAAAATGAACCATTAAAATTGAATTACTAACAACGAACTGCTAACTACGGACTAAGGAATTATTCAAAGTATTAAAAGTATAACAAGTATATATATGTGACGTTTGTTTAAAAAGAAAAGGTATTGATATATTATATATGGATAGGTTCGTGATATCAACCGGAGACCAAGTCAAATTATATATATATCTTCAAGACGAAAGTGAGTATATAGTCCCACTTTTAAACTCTAAATATTTCGGGATGAGAATACATGTATTTTATGTTTTACGTTATGGACACAAGTAACTGAAAAATATATTCTACGTTGAGTTGTACCACTGGCATACTTCCCTGTAGCTTGGTAACTGTTATTTACAGCGGTATTGTAAACGCGAATCCTGTTGATAGATCTATCGGGCCTGACAACCCCAACCGGACTGGACGACCAGTATTCAACGGTTGCACAGTACTTCGTTTCGTGACTACACTTGGTACGGTGTAGTAAGATTTCATAATAAAGGGAATATGCGACGTGATTAAATGTTAAGTATGGTTACCAAGTGCTCAACCACTTAGAATATTTTTATTAAACTGTTTATATACGAAATCTTGTGGTCTATATATATATATTGCTGCCGGCATTAAACCTATATCTCACCAACTTTATGTTGACCTTTTAAAATATGTCTATTCTCAGGTGATTACTAAAGCTTCCGCTGCATTATGTTGAATTTGAGCAGGATCTTGCGTACGCATATTTGTGTCAAAAATAAAACTGCATACCCAAGGATTTGTGTTGTAAAATGTGAAGACCCGTCCTAATCCATCCGGACGAAGTCCATATCGATTATAAACGATTCACAACAGTTGATTACATCGCGAGGTACTTGACCTCTATATGATACATTTTACAAACATTGCATTCGTTTTTGAAAAGACAAACTTTCATTACATCGAAAGTTGACAGGCATGCATACCATTTCATAATATATCCAACTATAATTGACTTGATAATAATCTTGATGAACTCGACGACTCGAATGCAACGTCTTTTGAAATATGCCATGAATGACTCCAAGTAATATCTATAAAATGAGCAAATACACAGCGGAAGATTTCTTTCGTACCTGAGAATAAACATGCTTTAAAGTGTCAACCAAAAGGTTGGTGAGGTCATTAGTTTAACTTAAACAATCATTTCCATCATTTTAATAGACCACAAGATTTCAGATTTCCATTTCTCATAAACATACGTCCCATGCATAGAGACAAAAATATCATTCATATGGATTGAACACCTGGTAACCGACATTAACAATATGCATATATAAGAATATCCCCATCATTCCGGGATCCTCCTTCGGACATGATATAAATTTCGAAGTACTAAAACATCCGGTACTTTGGATGGGGCTTGTTGGGCCCGATAGATCTATCTTTAGGATTCGCGTCAATTAGGGTGTCTGTTCCCTAATTCTTAGATTACCAGACTTAATAAAAAGGGGCATATTCGACTTCGATAATCCAACTATAGAATGTAGTTTCACGTACTTGTGTCAATTTCGTAAAACAGTTATAAAAGTTGCGCATGTATTCTCAGCCCAAAAATATAAAGGGTAAAAAGACAAATGAAACTCACGATACTGTATTTTGTAGTAAAAATACATATGACGTCATTGAACAATGCAGGGTTGGCCTCGGATTCACGAACCTATATCAATTGTGTATATATTAATACGTATAATGTAAGTTACAAAATTTCATTTATTAATATGTATTATTTATATATTATAGTTTTGTAGAATTTATTCTAACCTTTATTTTAAAACGTATACTTATATTATATTTTAAGTTATATTTTATATATATATCTATTTTATGTATATATATCTATAATGATTTACGTTTATATAAATAGTGACATTAATATATTTATATACATATATTTGTGGTTAGTATTGTATTTATGAAATTTTATTAGTTTGTTATGTGAATTATTAATACAATCCTAGTATATACCATAAGTATATATATAGTGTACAAAAGATTTATTTGTTAAAATAATAATTTAGATAATAATGATTTACTAATAATAATAATAATTTTATTAATAATGATAATACTAATAGCAAAAAAAAATGAAAATGATAACTGTTAATGATACTAATAATAATAACTCTAAAATAATATTAATACTAATACCATACTTATGTTAATAATAAGGGTTCTAATATTTATAAAATGATAAATGATAATCATAATAATACTAGTAAATATTAATGATGATACTGATAAATATGATATTATTAATTGTAAATGTACTGATGATACTATTATTTATAAACCGGTACAAATTCTAATATTGATGATAATAATATATTTTTATTTCCTTCATAATAATAATAATGATAATCATAATCATAATCCTAATGATGATAAAATACTAAAATGATAAGTTTATTACTAATAATAATATTATTAATACCTATCATAATAATAATATTAATGTCTATAATACTTTCAAATATGATAACAAGTATGATACTAATAATAACAATAACAATAACAATCAAAACAATCACAATAATAATAATAATACTAATAATAATTAATATATAATAACAATAATAAAATTAGAAAAGAAAACTACCTCACATGAAAAGAGTTTCAAAAAAAAAAAAAAGAAACTACCGTCCTCTGGACTCGATCTCGTGACCACATGCTCACACGCAAACACTCTCGACCATCCCACCAATTCTGATTCTCTGTACTAATATCGAATTTAAATTTTATATATAAACTGTTTTTCTTCTATTCCTCTTCTTCTCCACAAGTCTCATGGATTCAACAAAACATCAATAACCAAAAAAAAAAAAAAAATCGGGGTTCCCTTTAAAGCTTCAAAACATTACAGAAAAAAAAATAATTTGGGTTCTAAAATAAAAAAAAAATACTAAAGGCCTACTGCAGCGTCGGTTCTTGGAACAAAACAAAAAAAATTGATTTCGTAATAGATGACATTATAGATAATGTTTATAACACGAAATAGTTTTCTAAACATGTATAAAAACTACTGGAATCGTCAAATTGATCAGAAACATATACACGAACGCGAATTTGTCTCAAGAACAATTGTTGACTTTTTTTAAACTAAACTTTGACTTCAAAATTCAAGATCGATAGAAAGATTTGAGAGTTGAGATTTTGCAGATAGATTCAAAGAAAGATTTCTAACCTTTCTGCATTTTTAGATTTTGAAACTTTATTCGAAATTGAATTAAGAGAAAAAAAATGGAGCGTGCAGAGAAGAAGAAAAAAAAAATATCGCTGTGCTCTTTAATCCCATTGGATTTCCTTTTTATTTGATTTGCAATTATACATAATCATGTTGTAATAATAGAGATCGGTTGATAAAAAATGGAGAAAATGTCAACACAGGTTCACGAGTTGGGAGCAGGAAAGAAACAAAAAAAATAATAATAATAGAGATAAAGGATACAGAGGTCACGCGTATAATATAGATCCCTACTGTTTTTTTTTTAATTAATAATAATAATATATAATAACAATACTATTAATATCTAATAATATTAATAAAATTAATAATAATGATAAATATAATATTAATGATAATAATAATTGTAAAAATGATAATAATAATAATAATAATACCATACTAATTATGATAATATTAATATTTTATCGATAATAATAATATTAGTAATAATAATCTAATTTATACATCCAATTTCATCTTTATATGATATAAAGTGATATTATGAATACAAATATTGATATTTGACGATACAAATAACATTACTACAACAACTATATTTGTATTTAAATTTAATTTATTAATATCATCTATTATTATGTAATATTTAATAATTATGTAATATGTATTGTAACATATACTGAATATTATATATTTATGCATTTTAATATAAATATATTATAATATTTATTTACATACTAATTATATTATACTTATGTATGTAATTATGAAAAATATAAATGTTTTATATATGTAAGTATTATATATATTTATTAAAATAGTACATTATTTCATCATAGATATATTATAAATTTCTACATATACATAATATAATAATTATGTATAAAATCATATATATATAGTTATATTTATGTATATATGTATACTACCATATATATAAAATCATGTTTTAAATGTTGAGTAGATGATTAATTATGTATATTAAACAATTAACTACAAAGTATAACATTGTACATTTAATATTTTGATAACGTTGGTAAAATATGTTTGAATCATTTATATACAATATACTATATATATTCAAAATGAAAATCTTTAGTTATTAAATGTTATCTTTTATAATAACAAAATTACTTAATAGTTCATTAATACTAATATAATTAGTTTTATATATAATTATTTATATTTACATTCTTAGTTACAATTAAAGGTTCGTGAATCGTCGAAAATAGTTAAAGGTCAAATGTTATCATGAAATAGTTCAAACATAATGAGACTCGGTTTAATAGACTTTGCTTATCGAGTCGAATCATATAAGATTATGTTTAAATTTGGTCGGAAATTCCCGGGTCATCACAGTACCTACCCGTTAAAGAAATTTCGTCCCGAAATTTGAGTGAGGTCGTCATAGCTAACAATAAATATGTTTTCCTGACGAATATGAGTTGATAACTTGAGTTTTATCATCATTGAGTAATATGGATAAAAATAATTCGATTATTCGAAGAGTGCGAATGAAGCTATTCACAAAAGGATGAAATGAGAAACAAAGATTTGTTTTTAACTTTTGACGTAGTCAGGTTTGAATTTAGAAAATAAGGCGCGTCTTAACTTTTGACATTGCCTTGGTTGAATTCCGGAATTTAAGGGATTTAAAGAAAATCTTGAAGATCTATAAAATCTGATTCTTCGGGATTTATGGAAATTAAGATCTCTTTAATTAAATACGGTGATCTGCCCCGATTACTACGTCTGATATTTCCAGTATAAATTAAGCTCTTCCTTTCCATTATTCTCACCATTCTTATACTTTCTTTCTTAGTTCATACATCCAAAAGATTCTGAAAATGATTAATCCAGTTCTGATCCTTGTCCTCATCCTTACTATCGCAACAATCATTCTCCTTTTCCAACTTCCACCAGAGGAATCTGCTTTCTTCTACTTCGCCCTCGGGATTATAATGTTTTTAATTCTCCCGTGTCTTTATGTTGCGATAAACATTGATATACACGGTTTGTAATTTATGTGTTGTTATCGGACTTTATATTCTCCCTTATATTTCAAAGCTCTATGCTTTTGTTTTCTCTTCCCAACTTCAAGTCAAGCGAATAATGGTCCAGAATTTAGAGATATAGAGTTTCGAATGATTATAATGTTCTAAGCATGAAGGAACGTGATAGCACGATTTGATTTTCAAATTTATCAACATCACGGAAGATAGAACCATCAAGAATACATTTTCTTGATTTGTTACGGAGTTAAGTAGGATGAAAGAGTTATGTAACATGGCACATGATGACGTTATGATCTGTGAATCATCACGTTTCATTTAGAAACTCAGCATGACTTACTGTAATATAATCACGTTGATCAAGTGTCATTATATTATACTAACTCATGCATCAGTTCCCATCATTACTACAATAACATTCATATTTTAAGCTTGAAAATTTACAGAATATAGAAACTAACAGTTTCTATATGATGTAATACTGATAGCACGAAAAGATTAATGATTTCAGATAAGAATAGTTATAAAAATATCTCCAGAAATATGGAGGATATTTATAATGAAAGGTACGATAATATCTCAGAATATCTAAGATCAGAGGATGATAGAAACTATTGTCTGCAAGGGTTTAGAGTAAGGAGCAAGTTATTCACTATAGACTTTAGCAGACATTGAATTATTTGGATTCTTTGAAATCAAACTTATTCTTTGTGATTTATCCACGGCTTTCTTCATAGTTTCGCATAATCTGCTTTTCGGTACTATATTTTCTATTGAATGTTTCCAATATATTGATACACAGGAAGCACGAAGAGGTATATAATTTCGGACGAGAATAATGAAAATATCCTCAGAAATATCAAAGATATTGATGATGATATTTTGGAATTTCTAAGTTCGACGGTTGATGGAGAAAGATTTTCCGCAAGATTTTAACATGACTTCGGAGCAAGATATTCTCTAAAGATTTCAACGGATCCAGAATTACCTGAATCCTTTGAATATAGGATTTGGTCCTTGTATTTGTCCTTGGTCTCCTTCATGGGTAACTCAATCTGTTTTTCAATACCCAATTTTCTATCGAGCGTTCCTAACACTCCTTTCTTTATCATCAAACTTTTGTCCGTTTAGACCATCTACCATTTTTCTGTTTCCTCTGCATTTAATGCTATGATATCTGAATCATCGGTTATTAATCCGAGGTGGTTTCAGGAGAATTGTGTTTTTAGATGATTAAACGCTGATGGTAATATGATGGAATATGAAAGGTTACCTGGTAACAATAAAAGAGCACGCGTATATATAAACGTTATAATAAGGTTGTTTCGTACGAAAAGTCGAAGTTGACTTGTTGGAGCTGTGACAAAATTGGCTAATTTTGAAAAGGGATCGCAAAGTTGTTTTTGTTAATAAATGCCAAAGGATCTGACGCGGCTACGTGTTAAACTTTTACTCAATTGCCGAGAGTTTCTCAGGTGCATAACTATATGCATAAATCTTTCCTTCCGTAGATGAAGTGCGGTTGATTCATCCTATCGATTGAGGTGTTTTCAAGAATCATGAAAGGTTTGAACGCAGAATGTAATCGTGAAGATACAAATGAGGTTTAAGACGAAATCAAGTGGCAAACTTGAAGAATTGTTTAGTTTCATATGTTATATTCAATATTTTAATTCATTTTAATTGTCCAATGTTATTAGTCCACAGTCGATAGTCCACAGTTGACAGTGCAATCATTCATATATAGTTTAATATATAATATTTGAATTAATTAATACGTATCGTGACCCGTGTACATGTCTCAGACTCGATCACAACTCAAAGTATATATATTATTATAGAATCAACCTCAACCCTGTATAGAGAACTCGATCATTACTGCATATAGAGTGTCTATGGTGATTCCAAATAATATATATAGATGTGTCAATATGATATGTCAAAACCTTGTATACGTGTCCCGATATTTAAAGTGCGTAAAATAAATAACAGAAATTAAATGACGATAAATAAAGTGCGTAAAGTAAATAACAGAAATTAAATGACAATAAATAAAATTGCGAGAATATAAATTGCGATAAATAAATTACGATAAATAAAATGTAATACGGAATTAACAGTTAGCTAGGAACAGTTAGCTAGGATTTTGTTAGCGTGGTTTCTTAATAAAATTTAATATTGTTAATTAGTCTGTTTCTAATCAATTTTTATTGTGTCCATTATTTCTTCATTATGCCACTTGTTGGATTCTGATAGGTCAAAATTCAAATATGAAATTGAATTTGAATGAAAATAGTTATTCTTTGGTGAATGGATAAGTATCCCGGTGGTTGTAAATAGGATAGTGAATAACTGTTGAATCAGATTCGAAGAATATACAGTGTAACTTATTAATGTGAAATTTAAATATTCCTCAGGTATTACCTACCCGTTAAAATATTTTTATTATTAACAGTTTGTACAAAAGAATTTTTAATTACAATCTTTATGAAAACATATATACATATATATTTTCTTCAAATGTAATCATGAATTTAATGAGTTAACATGATATTAAACTCATTTAGTTTTCAGTTGGAACTAGAATAAATAATCTCTAAAACATTAGAGATTACATAATCACCATGTCGAACGAAGATAACTGATGTAGAATGTCATGTAGAATGATGATTATACTCGAGGTATAGATTGAGATGTTGAGGCATGTGATATTGAAATTTGGGTTGTTGGTGGTACTGCTGGTGCCGGTGATTTGGATGAAGCTGGTACGTTTTGCACCATATTTTCCAAGACTACAACTTATGCGCGAAGTTCGTTAACTTCTTCTATTACACCGGGATGATTGTCGGTTCGGACGAGCGGATGAATGAGGTTTAGAATCTGAGATAGTATATGATCGTGATGAGATACTTTGGAAATGAGAGAGAAAATGGTGTCTCGAACAGGTTCGCCGGTAAACGTTTTAGGTTCATTGTCAAGAGGTGAATTTGGTTAGTGGAAATGATCGCCTTCTTCGCGTTTCCATTGATTAAGTCGACTACGAACCCATCTCCAATTCATTCAGAATAGATGATGGCTAATTGATCGATTCATTCCGGTTACTCTGCTTTCGGAGCTCGAGTGGAAATCCATATCGAAATAGCTGTCGGAATAACTATCGAAATAGCTATCGAAATCTGATGGACTCGAACTGGTTGAGGGATTCATCTCGTACGATCAGATGAAGGATTTTCGATAAGAAATAGATTATAGGATGTAGATTAGTACCCTGCAATACATAATTTACATATGCATATATAATACTAAAATCCCATAAGCTACGGAGGAATCTACGGAAGCTGTCAGGCAAAGGTAACAATAACAGATACGCTAAGATATGAATTTAACTATACACTGTCTATGCAATAAAGGAAGTAAGACGTGTCTTAGACTTTAAGGATGATAAGCAAATAATTTTTCGATACTAAATGATAAGCAAAACTTTTGACATGCAAACACGGTCGAAGTCCAGACTCATTAATGCATTCTAACGACTATCAGTTAGACTCACTAATGCAAGACCTGGTTCGCTAAGACCACCGCTCTGATACCAACTGTGAAGACCCGTCCTAATCCATCCGGACGAAGTCCATATCGATTATAAACGATTCACAACAGTTGATTACATCGCGAGGTACTTGACCTCTATATGATACATTTTACAAACATTGCATTCGTTTTTGAAAAGACAAACTTTCATTACATCGAAAGTTGACAGGCATGCATACCATTTCATAATATATCCAACTATAATTGACTTGATAATAATCTTGATGAACTCGACGACTCGAATGCAACGTCTTTTGAAATATGCCATGAATGACTCCAAGTAATATCTATAAAATGAGCAAATACACAGCGGAAGATTTCTTTCGTACCTGAGAATAAACATGCTTTAAAGTGTCAACCAAAAGGTTGGTGAGGTCATTAGTTTAACTTAAACAATCGTTTCCATCATTTTAATAGACCACAAGATTTCAGATTTCCATTTCTCATAAACATACGTCCCATGCATAGAGACAAAAATATCATTCATATGGATTGAACACCTGGTAACCGACATTAACAATATGCATATATAAGAATATCCCCATCATTCCGGGATCCTCCTTCGGACATGATATAAATTTCGAAGTACTAAAACATCCGGTACTTTGGATGGGGCTTGTTGGGCCCGATAGATCTATCTTTAGGATTCGCGTCAATTAGGGTGTCTGTTCCCTAATTCTTAGATTACCAGACTTAATAAAAAGGGGCATATTCGACTTCGATAATCCAACTATAGAATGTAGTTTCACGTACTTGTGTCAATTTCGTAAAACAGTTATAAAAGTTGCGCATGTATTCTCAGCCCAAAAATATAAAGGGTAAAAAGACAAATGAAACTCACGATACTGTATTTTGTAGTAAAAATACATATGACGTCATTGAACAATGCAGGGTTGGCCTCGGATTCACGAACCTATATCAATTGTGTATATATTAATACGTATAATGTAAGTTACAAAATTTCATTTATTAATATGTATTATTTATATATTATAGTTTTGTAGAATTTATTCTAACCTTTATTTTAAAACGTATACTTATATTATATTTTAAGTTATATTTTATATATATATCTATTTTATGTATATATATCTATAATGATTTACGTTTATATAAATAGTGACATTAATATATTTATATACATATATTTGTGGTTAGTATTGTATTTATGAAATTTTATTAGTTTGTTATGTGAATTATTAATACAATCCTAGTATATACCATAAGTATATATATAGTGTACAAAAGATTTATTTGTTAAAATAATAATTTAGATAATAATGATTTACTAATAATAATAATAATTTTATTAATAATGATAATACTAATAGCAAAAAAAATGAAAATGATAACTGTTAATGATACTAATAATAATAACTCTAAAATAATATTAATACTAATACCATACTTATGTTAATAATAAGGGTTCTAATATTTATAAAATGATAAATGATAATCATAATAATACTAGTAAATATTAATGATGATACTGATAAATATGATATTATTAATTGTAAATGTACTGATGATACTATTATTTATAAACCGGTACAAATTCTAATATTGATGATAATAATATATTTTTATTTCCTTCATAATAATAATAATGATAATCATAATCATAATCCTAATGATGATAAAATACTAAAATGATAAGTTTATTACTAATAATAATATTATTAATACCTATCATAATAATAATATTAATGTCTATAATACTTTCAAATATGATAACAAGTATGATACTAATAATAACAATAACAATAACAATCAAAACAATCACAATAATAATAATAATACTAATAATAATTAATATATAATAACAATAATAAAATTAGAAAAGAAAACTACCTCACATGAAAAGAGTTTCAAAAAAAAAAAAAGAAACTACCGTCCTCTGGACTCGATCTCGTGACCACATGCTCACACGCAAACACTCTCGACCATCCCACCAATTCTGATTCTCTGTACTAATATCGAATTTAAATTTTATATATAAACTGTTTTTCTTCTATTCCTCTTCTTCTCCACAAGTCTCATGGATTCAACAAAACATCAATAACCAAAAAAAAAAAAAAAAATCGGGGTTCCCTTTAAAGCTTCAAAACATTACAGAAAAAAAAATAATTTGGGTTCTAAAATAAAAAAAAAAATACTAAAGGCCTACTGCAGCGTCGGTTCTTGGAACAAAACAAAAAAAATTGATTTCGTAATAGATAACATTATAGATAATGTTTATAACACGAAATAGTTTTCTAAACATGTATAAAAACTACTGGAATCGTCAAATTGATCAGAAACATATACACGAACGCGAATTTGTCTCAAGAACAATTGTTGACTTTTTTTAAACTAAACTTTGACTTCAAAATTCAAGATCGATAGAAAGATTTGAGAGTTGAGATTTTGCAGATAGATTCAAAGAAAGATTTCTAACCTTTCTGCATTTTTAGATTTTGAAACTTTATTCGAAATTGAATTAAGAGAAAAAAAAAATGGAGCGTGCAGAGAAGAAGAAAAAAAAAATATCGCTGTGCTCTTTAATCCCATTGGATTTCCTTTTTATTTGATTTGCAATTATACATAATCATGTTGTAATAATAGAGATCGGTTGATAAAAAATGGAGAAAATGTCAACACAGGTTCACGAGTTGGGAGCAGGAAAGAAACAAAAAAAAATAATAATAATAGAGATAAAGGATACAGAGGTCACGCGTATAATATAGATCCCTACTGTTTTTTTTTAATTAATAATAATAATATATAATAACAATACTATTAATATCTAATAATATTAATAAAATTAATAATAATGATAAATATAATATTAATGATAATAATAATTGTAAAAATGATAATAATAATAATAATAATACCATACTAATTATGATAATATTAATATTTTATCGATAATAATAATATTAGTAATAATAATCTAATTTATACATCCAATTTCATCTTTATATGATATAAAGTGATATTATGAATACAAATATTGATATTTGACGATACAAATAACATTACTACAACAACTATATTTGTATTTAAATTTAATTTATTAATATCATCTATTATTATGTAATATTTAATAATTATGTAATATGTATTGTAACATATACTGAATATTATATATTTATGCATTTTAATATAAATATATTATAATATTTATTTACATACTAATTATATTATACTTATGTATGTAATTATGAAAAATATAAATGTTTTATATATGTAAGTATTATATATATTTATTAAAATAGTACATTATTTCATCATAGATATATTATAAATTTCTACATATACATAATATAATAATTATGTATAAAATCATATATATATAGTTATATTTATGTATATATGTATACTACCATATATATAAAATCATGTTTTAAATGTTGAGTAGATGATTAATTATGTATATTAAACAATTAACTACAAAGTATAACATTGTACATTTAATATTTTGATAACGTTGGTAAAATATGTTTGAATCATTTATATACAATATACTATATATATTCAAAATGAAAATCTTTAGTTATTAAATGTTATCTTTTATAATAACAAAATTACTTAATAGTTCATTAATACTAATATAATTAGTTTTATATATAATTATTTATATTTACATTCTTAGTTACAATTAAAGGTTCGTGAATCGTCGAAAATAGTTAAAGGTCAAATGTTATCATGAAATAGTTCAAACATAATGAGACTCGGTTTAATAGACTTTGCTTATCGAGTCGAATCATATAAGATTATGTTTAAATTTGGTCGGAAATTCCCGGGTCATCACATAAAATATGCTCGAAATCGTGTTGTTATCATTATATGTAAAGTTTGTAAGTCGAAGATTATCGCTAAACGATAATCATCTTTTTATTGTCTAAAGCTTGTAACAAAAATAATGGTTATGGTTTGTAATGTATAATATATGCAGTTTCTCTTTTAAAAATGTCGCATATAGAGGTCAATACCTCGCAATGAAATCATACGTTATCTAACACGTTCTTATGGTTAAGGACGGGTTATGACACCTTCGAATAAGATAGCTTTATATGTATGAATCGAACGATGTTATGAACATCATTACTACCTTAAGTTCCTTGGATAAACCTACTGGAAAAGAGAAAAATGGATCTAGCTTCAACGGATCCTTGGATGGCTCGAAGTTCTTGAAGCAGACTCATGACACGAAAACAAGTTCAAGTAAGATCATCACTTGAAATAAGATTGTTATAGTTATAGAAATTGAACCAAAGTTTGAATATGATTATTACCTTGTATTAGAATGATAACCTACTGTAAGAAACAAAGATTTCTTGAGGTTGGATGAGATTGGAAGTGAGCTAGCAAACTTGAAAGTATTCTTGATTTTATGTAACTAGAACTTGTAGAATATATGAAGAACACTTAGAACTTGAAGATAGAACTTGAGAGAGATCAATTAGATGAAGAAAATTGAAGAATGAAAGTGTTTGTAGGTGTTTTTGGTCGTTGGTGTATGGATTAGATATAAAGGATATGTAATTTTGTTTTCATGTAAATAAGTCATGAATGATTACTCATATTTTTGTAATTTTATGAGATATTTCATGCTAGTTGCCAAATGATGGTTCCCACATGTGTTAGGTGACTCACATGGGCTGCTAAGAGCTGATCATTGGAGTGTATATACCAATAGTACATACATCTAAAAGCTGTGTATTGTACGAGTACGAATACGGGTGCATACGAGTAGAATTGTTGATGAAACTGAACGAGGATGTAATTGTAAGCATTTTTGTTAAGTAGAAGTATTTTGATAAGTGTATAAATACATATTAAAACACTACATGTATATACATTTTAACTGAGTCGTTAAGTCATCGTTAGTCGTTACATGTAAGTGTTGTTTTGAAACCTTTAGGTTAACGATCTTGTTAAATGTTGTTAACCCAATGTTTATAATATCAAATGAGATTTTAAATTATTATATTATCATGATATTTTCATGTATGAATATCTCTTAATATGATATATATACATTAAATGTCTTTACAACGATAGTCGTTACATATATGTCTCGTTTAAAAATCGTTAAGTTAGTAGTCTTTTTTTACATATGTAGTTCATTGTTAATATACTTAATGATATGTTTACTTATCATAGTATCATGTTAACTATATATATATCCATATATATGTCATCATATAGTTTTTACAAGTTTTAGCGTTCGTGAATCACCGGTCAACTTGGGTGGTCAATTGTCTATATGAAACATATTTCAATTAATCAAGTCTTAACAAGTTTGATTGCTTAACATGTTGGAAACATTTAATCATGTAAATATCAATCTCAATTAATATATATAAACATGGAAAAGTTCGGGTCACTACAGTACCTACCCGTTAAATAAATTTCGTCTCGAAATTTTAAGCTGGTGAAGGTGTTGCCGAATCTTCTGGAAATAGATGCGGGTATTTCTTCTTCATCTAATCTTCACGCTCCCAGGTGAACTCGGGTCCTCTACGAGCATTCCATTGAACCTTAACAATTGGTATCTTGTTTTGCTTAAGTCTTTTAACCTCATGATCCATTATTTCGACGGGTTCTTCGATGAATTGAAGTTTTTCGTTGATTTGGATTTCATCTAACGGAATAGTGAGATCTTCTTTAGCAAAACATTTCTTCAAATTCGAGAGGTGGAAAGTGTTATGTACAGCCGCGAGTTATTGAGGTAACTCAAGTCGGTAAGCTACTGGTCCGACACGATCAATAATCTTGAATGGTCCAATATACCTTGGATTTAATTTCCCTCGTTTACCAAATCGAACAACGCCTTTCCAAGGTGCAACTTTAAGCATGACCATCTCTCCAATTTCAAATTCTATATCTTTTCTTTTAATGTCAGCGTAGCTCTTTTGTCGACTTTGAGCAGTTTTCAACCGTTGTTGAATTTGGATGATCTTCTCGGTAGTTTCTTGTATAATCTCCGGACCCGTAATCTGTCTATCCCCCACTTCACCCCAAAAAATCGGAGACCTGCACTTTCTACCATAAAGTGCTTCAAACGGCGCCATCTCAATACTTGAATGGTAGTTGTTGTTGTAGGAAAATTCTGCTAACGGTAGATGTCGATCCCAACTGTTTCCGAAATCAATAACACATGCTCGTAGCATGTCTTCAAGCGTTTGTATCGTCTTTTCGCTCTGCCCATCAGTTTGTGGATGATAGGCAGTACTCATGTCTAGACGAGTTCCTAATGCTTGCTGTAATGTCTGCCAGAATCTTGAAATAAATCTGCCATCCCTATCAGAGATAATAGAGATTGGTATTCCATGTCTGGAGACGACTTCCTTCAAATACAGTCGTGCTAACTTCTCCATCTTGTCATCTTCTCTTATTGGTAGGAAGTGTGCTGATTTGGTGAGACGATCAACTATTACCCAAATAGTATCAAAACCACTTGCAGTCCTTGGCAATTTAGTGATGAAATCCATGGTAATGTTTTCCCATTTCCATTCCAGGATTTCGGGTTGTTGAAGTAGACCTGATGGTTTCTGATGCTCAGCTTTGACCTTAGAACACGTCAAACATTCTCCTACGTATTTAGCAACATCGGCTTTCATACACGGCCACCAAAAATGTTTCTTGAGATCCTTGTACATCTTCCCCGTTCCAGGATGTATTGAGTATCTGGTTTTATGAGCTTCTCTAAGTACCATTTCTCTCATATCTCCAAATTTTGGTACCCAAATCCTTTCAGCCCTATACCGGGTTCCGTCTTCCTGAATATTAAGATGCTTCTCCGATCCTTTGGGTATTTCATCCTTTAAATTTCCCTCTTTTAAAACTCCTTGTTGCGCCTCTTTTATTTGAGTAGTAAGGTTATTATGAATCATTATATTCATAGATTTTACTCGAATGGGTTCTCTGTCCTTCCTGCTCAAGGCATCAGCTCCACATTTGCCTTCCCCGGGTGGTAACGAATCTCAAAGTCGTAATCATTCAATAATTCAATCCACCTACGCTGCCTCATATTCAGTTGTTTCTGATTAAATATGTGTTGAAGACTTTTGTGGTCGGTATATATAATACTTTTGACCCCATATAAGTAGTGCCTCCAAGTCTTTAATGCAAAAACAACCGCGCCTAATTCCAAATCTTGCGTCGTATAATTTTGTTCGTGAATCTTCAATTGTCTAGACGCATAAGCAATCACCTTCGTTCGTTGCATTAATACACAACCGAGACCTTGCTTTGATGCGTCACAATAAATCACAAAATCATCATTCCCTTCAGGCAATGACAATATAGGTGCCGTAGTTAGCTTTTTCTTCAATAACTGAAACGCTTTCTCTTGTTCATCATTCCATTCAAATTTCTTTCCTTTATGCGTTAATGCAGTCAAGGGTTTTGCTATTCTGGAAAAGTCTTGGATGAACCTTCCGTAGTAACCAGCTAGTCCTAAAAACTGGCGTATGTGTTTCGGAGTTTTCGGGGTTTCCCACTTTTCAACAGTGTCTATCTTTGCCGGATCCACCTTAATACCTTCTTTGTTCACTATGTGACCGAGGAATTGAACTTCTTCCAACCAAAATGCACACTTTGAAAACTTAGCGTACAATTCTTCTTCCTCAATACTTCTAACACCTTTCTCAAATGTTCACTGTGTTCTTGGTCATTCTTTGAGTAAATAAGTATGTCATCAATGAAAACAATGACAAACTTGTCAAGGTATGGTCCACACACTCGGTTCATAAGGTCCATGAACACAGCTGGTGCATTAGTTAAACCAAACGGCATGACCATAAACTCGTAATGACCGTAATGTGTTCTGAAAGCAGTCTTTGGAATATCATCTTCTTTCACCCGCATTTGATGATACCCGGAACGTAAGTCAATCTTTGAATAAACAGACGAGCCTTGTAGTTGATCAAATAAGTCGTCGATTCTCGGTAGTGGGTAGCGGTTCTTGATGGCAAGTTTGTTCAACTCTCGGTAGTCGATACACAACCTGAATGTACCATCTTTCTTCTTGACAAACAAAACAGGAGCTCCCCACGGTGATGTACTTGGTCGAATGAAACCACGCTCTAAAAGTTCTTGTAATTGGCTTTGCAGTTCTTTCATCTCGCTGGATGCGAGTCTGTAAGGAGCACGAGCTATTGGTGCAGCTCCTGGTACAAGATCTATTTGAAATTCAACCGATCGATGTGGGGGTAATCCCGGTAATTCTTTCGAAAATACATCGGGAAATTCTTTTGCAACGGGAACATCATTGATGCTCTTTTCTTCAGTTTGTACTTTCTCGATGTGTGCTAGAACAGCATAGCAACCTTTTCTTATTAGTTTTTGTGCCTTCAAATTACTAATAAGATGTAGCTTCGTGTTGCCCTTTTCTCCGTACACCATTAAGGGTTTTCCTTTTTCTCGTATAATGCGAATTGCATTTTTGTAACAAACGATCTCTGCTTTCACTTCTTTCAACCAGTCCATACCGATTATCACATCAAAACTCCCTAACTCTACTGGTATCAAATCAATCTTAAATGTTTCGCTAACCAGTTTAATTTCTCGATTCCGACATATATTATCTGCTGAAATTAATTTACCATTTGCTAATTCGAGTAAAAATTTACTATCCAAAGGCGTCAATGGATAACTTAATTTAGCACAAAAATCTCTACTCATATAGCTTCTATCCGCACCCGAATCAAATAAAACGTAAGCATATTTATTGTCAATAAGAAACGTACCCGTAACAAGCTCCGGGTCTTCCTGTGCCTCTACCGTATTAATATTGAAACCTCTTCCGCGGCCTTGTCCATTCATGTTCTCCTGGTTCAGGCAATTTCTAATAATGTGGCCCGGTTTTCCACATTTATAACAAACTACATTGGCATAACTTGCTCCGACACTACTTGCTCCGCCATTACTCGTTCCGACACCATTTGTTCCTTTCGTTCTATTAACCCCTGGTCCGTAGACCTCACACTTCGCCGCGCTATGACCATTTCTTTTACACTTGTTGCAAAATTTGGTGCAGAATGTAGTGACCCGAACTTTTCCATGTTTATATATATTAATTGAGATTGATATTTACATGATTAAATGTTTCCAACATGTTAAGCAATCAAACTTGTTAAGACTTGATTAATTGAAATATGTTTCATATAGACAATTGACCACCCAAGTTGATCGGTGATTCACGAACGTTAAAACTTGTAAAAACTATATGATGACATATATATGGATATATATATATAGTTAACATGATACTATGATAAGAAAACATATCATAAAGTATATTAACAATGAACTACATATGTAAAAACAAGACTACTAACTTAATGATTTTTAAACGAGACATATATGTAACGATTATCGTTGTAAAGACATTTAATGTATATATATCATATTAAGAGATATTCATACATGATAATATCATGATAATATAATAATTTAAAATCTCATTTGATATTATAAACATTGGGTTAACAACATTTAACAAGATCGTTAACCTAAAGGTTTCAAAACAACACTTACATGTAACGACTAACGATGACTTAACGACTCAGTTAAAATGTATATACATGTAGTGTTTTAATATGTATTTATACACTTTTGAAAGACTTCAATACACTTATCAAAATACTTCTACTTAACAGAAATGCTTACAATTACATCCTCGTTCAGTTTCATCAACAATTCTACTCGTATGCACCCGTATTCGTACTCGTACAATACACAGCTTTTAGATGTATGTACTATTGGTATATACACTCCAATGATCAGCTCTTAGCAGCCCATGTGAGTCACCTAACACATGTGGGAACCATCATTTGGCAACTAGCATGAAATATCTCATAAAATTACAAAAATATGAGTAATCATTCATGACTTATTTACATGAAAACAAAATTACATATCCTTTATATCTAATCCATACACCAACGACCAAAAACACCTACAAACACTTTCATTCTTCAATTTTCTTCATCTAATTGATCTCTCTCAAGTTCTATCTTCAAGTTCTAAGTGTTCTTCATAAATTCCAAAAGTTCTAGTTTCATAAAATCAAGAATACTTTCAAGTTTGCTAGCTCACTTCCAATCTTGTAAGGTGATCATCCAACCTCAAGAAATCTTTGTTTCTTACAGTAGGTTATCATTCTAATACAAGGTAATAATCATATTCAAACTTTGGTTCAATTTCTATAACTATAACAATCTTATTTCAAGTGATGATCTTACTTGAACTTGTTTTCGTGTCATGATTCTGCTTCAAGAACTTCGAGCCATCCAAGGATCCATTGAAGCTAGATCCATTTTTCTCTTTTCCAGTAGGTTTATCCAAGGAAATTAAGGTAGTAATGATGTTCATAACATCATTCGATTCATACATATAAAGCTATCTTATTCGAAGGTTTAAACTTGTAATCACTAGAACATAGTTTAGTTAATTCTAAACTTGTTCGCAAACAAACGTTAATCCTTCTAACTTGACTTTTAAAATCAACTAAACACATGTTCTATATCTATATGATATGCTAACTTAATGATTTAAAACCTGGAAACACGAAAAACACCGTAAAACCGGATTTACGCCGTCGTAGTAACACCGCGGGCTGTTTTGGGTTAGTTAATTAAAAACTATGATAAACTTTGATTTAAAAGTTGTTATTCTGAGAAAATGATTTTTATTATGAACATGAAACTATATCCAAAAATTATGGTTAAACTCAAAGTGGAAGTATGTTTTCTAAAATGGTCATCTAGACGTCGTTCTTTCGACTGAAATGACTACCTTTACAAAAACGACTTGTAACTTATTTTTCCGACTATAAACCTATACTTTTTCTATTTAGATTCATAAAATAGAGTTCAATATGAAACCATAGCAATTTGATTCACTCAAAACGGATTTAAAATGAAGAAGTTATGGGTAAAACAAGATTGGATAATTTTTCTCATTTTAGCTACGTGAAAATTGGTAACAAATCTATTCCAACCATAACTTAATCAACTTGTATTGTATATTATGTAATCTTGAGATACCATAGACACGTATACAATGTTTCGACCTATCATGTCGACACATCTATATATATTTCGGAACAACCATAGACACTCTATATGTGAATGTTGGAGTTAGCTATACAGGGTTGAGGTTGATTCCAAAATATATATAGTTTGAGTTGTGATCAATACTGAGATACGTATACACTGGGTCGTGGATTGATTCAAGATAATATTTATCGATTTATTTCTGTACATCTAACTGTGGACAACTAGTTATAGGTTACTAACGAGGACAGCTGACTTAATAAACTTAAAACATCAAAATATATTAAAAGTGTTGTAAATATATTTTGAACATACTTTAATATATATGTATATATTGTTATAGGTTCGTGAATCAACAGTGGCCAAGTCTTACTTCCCGACGAAGTAAAAATCTGTGAAAGTGAGTTATAGTCCCACTTTTAAAATCTAATATTTTTGGGATGAGAATACATGCAGGTTTTATAAATGATTTACAAAATAGACACAAGTACGTGAAACTACATTCTATGGTTGAATTATCGAAATCGAATATGCCCCTTTTTATTAAGTCTGGTAATCTAAGAATTAGGGAACAGACACCCTAATTGACGCGAATCCTAAAGATAGATCTATTGGGCCTAACAAACCCCATCCAAAGTACCGGATGCTTTAGTACTTCGAAATTTATATCATATCCGAAGGGTGTCCCGGAATGATGGGGATATTCTTATATATGCATCTTGTTATTGTCGGTTACCAGGTGTTCACCATATGAATGATTTTTATCTCTATGTATGGGATGTGTATTGAAATATGAAATCTTGTGGTCTATTGTTACGATTTGATATATATAGGTTAAACCTATAACTCACCAACATTTTTGTTGACGTTTAAAGCATGTTTATTCTCAGGTGAATATTAAGAGCTTCCGCTGTTGCATACTAAAATAAGGACAAGATTTGGAGTCCATGTTTGTATGATATTGTGTAAAAACTGCATTCAAGAAACTGATTTCGATGTAACATATTTGTATTGTAAACCATTATGTAATGGTCGTGTGTAAACAGGATATTTTAGATTATCATTATTTGATAATCTACGTAAAGCTTTTTAAACCTTTATTTATGAAATAAAGGTTATGGTTTGTTTTAAAAATGAATGCAGTCTTTGAAAAACGTCTCATATAGAGGTCAAAACCTCGCAACGAAATCAATTAATATGGAACGTTTTTAATCAATAAGAACGGGACATTTCAGTTGGTATCAGAGCGTTGGTCTTAGAGAACCAGAAAATTTGCATTAGTGTGTCTTATCGAGTTTGTTAGGATGCATTAGTGAGTCTGGACTTCGACCGTGTTTTCTTTAAAAATGATTGCTTAACATTTTTGTTGGAAACTATATATTTTTAACATATGAATATTATGTGATATATTAATCTCTTAACGTGTTTGATATTATGTGATAGATGTCTACCTCTAGAACAAGTCCCATTGACTCACCTAATAATAATGAAGAGTCAAATGTAAATTGGAATGATTCGTGGACTGATTCACAAGTTCCCGAAGAGGAACCGGAAGAAGAGTCGGAACCGGAAGAAGAATCGGAACCGGAAGAAGAATCGGAACCGGATGAAGAAATAGAACCGGTGGGGGAAATAATAAAACGGTTAAGTAAAACAAAATCCTCAACCAACCGACCAAGGTTAATTATGGTCAATGGTGTTTCCGCCAAGGAAGCAAAATATTGGGAGGATTACCAATTCTCCGATGAATCGGATTCCGACGAGAATTCCGATGATGTTATAGAAATTACCCCAACTGAATTTAAAAAGGCAAAAGAAAATAATAAGGGAAAGGGCATAAAAATAGAGAAATCTAATTCCAACCCCGATGAACTTTATATGTATCGTCAACGCCCGAAGTCCTTAAGTTGTAACAATGACCCGGGAACCTCTAAACCACCAGGTTTTTCTAAACCAATGTGGACAACGATGGCTCGTATTAGGGGAACATCATATATCCCTAGAAACTTGGCAAAACGAACCAAAACCGAAGAAGAAGAAACGAGAGAGTCGGAATAAGATAGTTGTATTCGTGTGGTGTAATATATGTAATATAGTGTTCTTATGCTTTATGATATATGTAAAAATTGCTTGTATTAATAAGTATTTTTTTTTTTTTTTTGAATCTAACTCTTGTCTATTTTACAGTATAAAAACACAAAATGGATAGACAACCCAATATTTTAAGAGACCTACCTGGAGACATGATTGATGAAATCTTGTCTAGAGTCGGTCAGAATTCCTCGGCACAACTATTTAAGGCGAGATCAGTTTGTAAGACATTCGAAGAACGTTCCAAGAATGTCTTGGTTTATAAGAGACTTTCGTTTGAAAGATGGGGGATATCACATTGGGAAACCCATAAGTTACGATGTGTTTACTTTGATGCATATATTGCGGGGAACTCAAATGCTATTTTACGCAACGGGTTAAGAAATTATTTTGACTCAATGTATCCGAATATAGGACTTCATGATTTAGAAAAAGCGGCTAACATGCAACATAAAGAAGCATGCTATGCTTATGGGTTAGTAATGTTCGCTTCTCACCAAAGTGAGAAAAAGAACATCGGGCTACAGCTATTAAACAAAACGTTCCCACAAGTGACGGAGTCGGTAATTGGGGTAAGAAATGAGGTTTTTAGATTGTTACGGGACTGTTGGACATTACGTAACCCTCGTCCCTTTGACGACGTTACAACACGCTGTCTTATCAATGGCCATAACGGTTATGTTGCACAAGACCAAGGATGGGAAGTAGTCCTAGTAAAACCAGAATGCATGACTTGTTTCTGGACGTATGAATTACGTGTCTTTATTGCCTTTGCTGAACGACTTGTGTACTAGCTAGAATTATGTTCACAACAATCTTGTATCAAAGTTATTGTGTGCTATATTTCATGCTTTATGTAAAATAAGCGGTATTGTAAGTTTGTAAAATATTGTATAAAAGTTTGAACGCGAAATATTATTATAATCAGTTTTTCATATAGAATTGTAGTAGTTGAATTGTATATTAGCTACTAAGTATGAACTTAACGGGTAGGTACTACCCGAATTTAAACTTATAAAACGCTAATATGAAGAAAAAGCTTTTATAAATGAGTTCATATTATGCTACGAAATACTATTAACTACTCTTAATATTCTGTATGATTAACTTGTTCCATTTGACTATTTTGAAGGAAATGGCACCGACTACTCGACACACCGTGAATATGAATGAAGAGGAATTCCGTACTTTTCTAGCTTCAAACATAGCCGCAGTACAGGCTGCGCTACATACCAACAATAACCTTGGATCTAGCAGTACAGGAAATCGTGTAGGATGCACCTACAAAGAATTCACTGCCTGCAAACCTTTGGAATTTGATGGAACCGAAGGACCGATCGGATTGAAACGGTGGACCGAGAAGGTCGAATCGGTGTTTGCCATAAGTAAGTGTACTGAAGAGGACAAAGTGAAGTACGCTACGCATACCTTCACAGGTTCTGCGTTAACATGGTGGAATACCTATCTAGAGCAAGTGGGACAAGACGATGCGTACGCACTACCGTGGTCAGCATTCAAGCACTTGATGAACGAGAAGTACCGTCCCAGAACCGAGGTCAATAAGCTCAAGACAGAACTTAGAGGGTTACGAACCCAAGAATTTGATATTACCACGTACGAAAGACGATTCACAGAATTGTGCCTATTGTGTCCGGGAGCATTCGAAGATGAGGAAGAGAAGATCGACGTGTTTGTGAAAGGATTACCGGAAAGAATCCAAGAAGATATAAGTTCACACGAGCCCGCCTCCATACAACAGGCATGTAGAATGGCTCACAAACTAGTGAACCAGATTGAAGAAAGAATTAAAGAACAGACTGCTGAAGAGGCCAATGTGAAGCAAGTCAAAAGAAAGTGGGAGGAAAACGGTGATAAGAATCACCAATACAACAACAACAGCAATTACAACAATAATCGCAACAATTATCCCAACAATCGCAACTACAACAAACGGCCCAACAACAACAACAACAACAACAGCAACTACAACAATCATCCCAACAACAATAATAACCGCAACAACAACAACAATCAGAAGCAGCTATGCCAAAGGTGTGAAAAGAATCACTCGGGGTTCTGCACCAAATTTTGCAACAAGTGTAAAAGAAATGGTCATAGCGCGGCGAAGTGTGAGGTCTACGGACCAGGGGTTAATAGAACGAAAGGAACAAATGGTGTCGGAACGAGTAATGGCGGAGCAAGTAGTGTCGGAGCAAGTTATGCCAATGTAGTTTGTTATAAATGTGGAAAACCAGGCCACATTATTAGAAATTGCCCGAACCAGGAGAACACGAATGGACAAGGCCGTGGAAGAGTTTTCAATATTAATGCGGCAGAGGCACACGAAGACCCGGAGCTTGTTACGGGTACGTTTCTTATTGACAATAAATCTGCTTACGTTTTATTTGATTCGGGTGCGGATAGAAGCTATATGAGTAGAGATTTTTGTGCTAAATTAAGTTGTCCATTGACGCCTTTGGATAGTAAATTTTTACTCGAATTAGCAAATGGTAAATTAATTTCAGCAGATAATATATGTCGGAATCGAGAAATTAAACTGGTTAGCGAAACATTTAAGATTGATTTGATACCAGTAGAGTTAGGGAGTTTTGATGTGATAATCGGTATGGACTGGTTGAAAGAAGTGAAAGCGGAGATCGTTTGTTACAAAAATGCAATTCGCATTATACGAGAAAAAGGAAAACCCTTAATGGTGTACGGAGAAAAGGGCAACACGAAGCTACATCTTATTAGTAATTTGAAGGCACAAAAACTAATAAGAAAAGGTTGCTATGCTGTTCTAGCACACGTCGAGAAAGTACAAACTGAAGAAAAGAGCATCAATGATGTTCCCGTCGCAAAAGAATTTCCTGATGTATTTCCGAAAGAATTACCGGGATTACCCCCACATCGATCCGTTGAATTTCAAATAGATCTTGTACCAGGAGCTACACCAATAGCTCGTGCTCCTTACAGACTCGTACCCAGCGAGATGAAAGAACTTCAAAGCCAATTACAAGAACTTTTAGAGCGTGGTTTCATTCGACCAAGCACATCACCGTGGGGAGCTCCTGTTTTGTTTGTCAAGAAGAAAGATGGTACATTCAGGTTGTGTATCGACTACCGAGAGTTGAACAAACTTACCATCAAGAACCGCTACCCACTACCGAGAATCGACGACTTATTTGATCAACTACAAGGCTCGTCTGTTTATTCAAAGATTGACTTACGTTCCGGGTATCATCAAATGCGGGTGAAAGAAGATGATATTCCAAAGACTGCTTTCAGAACACGTTACGGTCATTACGAGTTTATGGTCATGCCGTTTGGTTTAACTAATGCACCAGCTGTGTTCATGGACCTTATGTACCGAGTGTGTGGACCATACCTTGACAAGTTTGTCATTGTTTTCATTGATGACATACTTATTTACTCAAAGAATGACCAAGAACACGGTGAACATTTGAGAAAGGTGTTAGAAGTATTGAGGAAGGAAGAATTGTACGCTAAGTTTTCAAAGTGTGCATTTTGGTTGGAAGAAGTTCAATTCCTCGGTCACATAGTGAACAAAGAAGGTATTAAGGTGGATCCGGCAAAGATAGAAACTGTTGAAAAGTGGGAAACCCCGAAAACTCCGAAACACATACGCCAGTTTTTAGGACTAGCTGGTTACTACAGAAGGTTCATCCAAGACTTTTCCAGAATAGCAAAACCCTTGACTGCATTAACGCATAAAGGGAAGAAATTTGAATGGAATGATGAACAAGAGAAAGCGTTTCAGTTATTGAAGAAAAAGCTAACTACGGCACCTATATTGTCATTGCCTGAAGGGAATGATGATTTTGTGATTTATTGTGATGCATCAAAGCAAGGTCTCGGTTGTGTATTAATGCAACGAACGAAGGTGATTGCTTATGCGTCTAGACAATTGAAGATTCACGAACAAAATTATACGACGCATGATTTGGAATTAGGCGCGGTTGTTTTTGCATTAAAGACTTGGAGGCACTACTTATATGGGGTCAAAAGTATTATATATACCGACCACAAAAGTCTTCAACACATATTTAATCAGAAACAACTGAATATGAGGCAGCGTAGGTGGATTGAATTATTGAATGATTATGACTTTGAGATTCGTTACCACCCGGGGAAGGCAAATGTGGTAGCCGATGCCTTGAGCAGGAAGGACAGAGAACCCATTCGAGTAAAATCTATGAATATAATGATTCATAATAACATTACTACTCAAATAAAGGAGGCGCAACAAGGAGTTTTAAAAGAGGGAAATTTAAAGGATGAAATACCCAAAGGATCGGAGAAGCATCTTAATATTCGGGAAGACGGAACCCGGTATAGGGCTGAAAGGATTTGGGTACCAAAATTTGGAGATATGAGAGAAATGGTACTTAGAGAAGCTCATAAAACCAGATACTCAATACATCCTGGAACGGGGAAGATGTACAAGGATCTCAAGAAACATTTTTGGTGGCCGGGTATGAAAGCCGATGTTGCTAAATACGTAGGAGAATGTTTGACGTGTTCTAAGGTCAAAGCTGAGCATCAGAAACCATCAGGTCTACTTCAACAACCCGAAATCCCGGAATGGAAATGGGAAAACATTACCATGGATTTCATCACTAAATTGCCAAGGACTGCAAGTGGTTTTGATACTATTTGGGTAATAGTTGATCGTCTCACCAAATCAGCACACTTCCTACCAATAAGAGAAGATGACAAGATGGAGAAGTTAGCACGACTGTATTTGAAGGAAGTCGTCTCTAGACATGGAATACCAATCTCTATTATCTCTGATAGGGATGGCAGATTTATTTCAAGATTCTGGCAGACATTACAGCAAGCATTAGGAACTCGTCTAGGCATGAGTACTGCCTATCATCCACAAACTGATGGGCAGAGCGAAAGGACGATACAAACGCTTGAAGACATGCTACGAGCATGTGTTATTGATTTCGGAAACAGTTGGGATCGACATCTACCGCTAGCAGAATTTTCCTACAACAACAGCTACCATTCAAGCATTGAGATGGCGCCGTTTGAAGCACTTTATGGTAGAAAGTGCAGGTCTCCGATTTGTTGGAGTGAAGTGGGGGATAGACAGATTACGGGTCCGGAGATTATACAAGAAACTACCGAGAAGATCATCCAAATTCAACAACGGTTGAAAACCGCCCAAAGTCGACAAAAGAGCTACGCTGACATTAAAAGAAAAGATATAGAATTTGAAATTGGAGAGATGGTCATGCTTAAAGTTGCACCTTGGAAAGTCGTTGTTCGATTTGGTAAACGAGGGAAATTAAATCCAAGGTATATTGGACCATTCAAGATTATTGATCGTGTCGGACCAGTAGCTTACCGACTAGAGTTACCTCAACAACTCGCGGCTGTACATAACACTTTCCACGTCTCGAATTTAAAGAAATATTTTGCTAAAGAAGATCTCACTATTCCGTTAGATGAAATCCAAATCAACGAAAAACTTCAATTCATCGAAGAACCCGTCGAAATAATGGATCGTGAGGTTAAAAGACTTAAGCAAAACAAGATACCAATTGTTAAGGTTCGATGGAATGCTCGTAGAGGACCCGAGTTCACCTGGGAGCGTGAAGATCAGATGAAGAAGAAATACCCGCATCTATTTCCAGAAGATTCGTCAACACCTTCAACAGCTTAAAATTTCGGGACGAAATTTATTTAACGGGTAGGTACTGTAGTGACCCGAACTTTTCCATGTTTATATATATTAATTGAGATTGATATTTACATGATTAAATGTTTCCAACATGTTAAGCAATCAAACTTGTTAAGACTTGATTAATTGAAATATGTTTCATATAGACAATTGACCACCCAAGTTGATCGGTGATTCACGAACGTTAAAACTTGTAAAAACTATATGATGACATATATATGGATATATATATATATAGTTAACATGATACTATGATAAGAAAACATATCATAAAGTATATTAACAATGAACTACATATGTAAAAACAAGACTACTAACTTAATGATTTTTAAACGAGACATATAAGTAACGATTATCGTTGTAAAGACATTTAATGTATATATATCATATTAAGAGATATTCATACATGATAATATCATGATAATATAATAATTTAAAATCTCATTTGATATTATAAACATTGGGTTAACAACATTTAACAAGATCGTTAACCTAAAGGTTTCAAAACAACACTTACATGTAACGACTAACGATGACTTAACGACTCAGTTAAAATGTATATACATGTAGTGTTTTAATATGTATTTATACACTTTTGAAAGACTTCAATACACTTATCAAAATACTTCTACTTAACAAAAATGCTTACAATTACATCCTCGTTCAGTTTCATCAACAATTCTACTCGTATGCACCCGTATTCGTACTCGTACAATACACAGCTTTTAGATGTATGTACTATTGGTATATACACTCCAATGATCAGCTCTTAGCAGCCCATGTGAGTCACCTAACACATGTGGGAACCATCATTTGGCAACTAGCATGAAATATCTCATAAAATTACAAAAATATGAGTAATCATTCATGACTTATTTACATGAAAACAAAATTACATATCCTTTATATCTAATCCATACACCAACGACCAAAAACACCTACAAACACTTTCATTCTTCAATTTTCTTCATCTAATTGATCTCTCTCAAGTTCTATCTTCAAGTTCTAAGTGTTCTTCATAAATTCCAAAAGTTCTAGTTTCATAAAATCAAGAATACTTTCAAGTTTGCTAGCTCACTTCCAATCTTGTAAGGTGATCATCCAACCTCAAGAAATCTTTGTTTCTTACAGTAGGTTATCATTCTAATACAAGGTAATAATCATATTCAAACTTTGGTTCAATTTCTATAACTATAACAATCTTATTTCAAGTGATGATCTTACTTGAACTTGTTTTCGTGTCATGATTCTGCTTCAAGAACTTCGAGCCATCCAAGGATCCATTGAAGCTAGATCCATTTTTCTCTTTTCCAGTAGGTTTATCCAAGGAAATTAAGGTAGTAATGATGTTCATAACATCATTCGATTCATACATATAAAGCTATCTTATTCGAAGGTTTAAACTTGTAATCACTAGAACATAGTTTAGTTAATTCTAAACTTGTTCGCAAACAAACGTTAATCCTTCTAACTTGACTTTTAAAATCAACTAAACACATGTTCTATATCTATATGATATGCTAACTTAATGATTTAAAACCTGGAAACACGAAAAACACCGTAAAACCGGATTTACGCCGTCGTAGTAACACCGCGGGCTGTTTTGGGTTAGTTAATTAAAAACTATGATAAACTTTGATTTAAAAGTTGTTATTCTGAGAAAATGATTTTTATTATGAACATGAAACTATATCCAAAAATTATGGTTAAACTCAAAGTGGAAGTATGTTTTCTAAAATAGTCATCTAGACGTCGTTCTTTCGACTGAAATGACTACCTTTACAAAAACGACTTGTAACTTATTTTTCCGACTATAAACCTATACTTTTTCTATTTAGATTCATAAAATAGAGTTCAATATGAAACCATAGCAATTTGATTCACTCAAAACGGATTTAAAATGAAGAAGTTATGGGTAAAACAAGATTGGATAATTTTTCTCATTTTAGCTACGTGAAAATTGGTAACAAATCTATTCCAACCATAACTTAATCAACTTGTATTGTATATTATGTAATCTTGAGATACCATAGACACGTATACAATGTTTCGACCTATCATGTCGACACATCTATATATATTTCGGAACAACCATAGACACTCTATATGTGAATGTTGGAGTTAGCTATACAGGGTTGAGGTTGATTCCAAAATATATATAGTTTGAGTTGTGACAATACTGAGATACGTATACACTGGGTCGTGGATTGATTCAAGATAATATTTATCGATTTATTTCTGTACATCTAACTGTGGACAACTAGTTATAGGTTACTAACGAGGACAGCTGACTTAATAAACTTAAAACATCAAAATATATTAAAAGTGTTGTAAATATATTTTGAACATACTTTAATATATATGTATATATTGTTATAGGTTCGTGAATCAACAGTGGCCAAGTCTTACTTCCCGACGAAGTAAAAATCTGTGAAAGTGAGTTATAGTCCCACTTTTAAAATCTAATATTTTTGGGATGAGAATACATGCAGGTTTTATAAATGATTTACAAAATAGACACAAGTACGTGAAACTACATTCTATGGTTGAATTATCGAAATCGAATATGCCCCTTTTTATTAAGTCTGGTAATCTAAGAATTAGGGAACAGACACCCTAATTGACGCGAATCCTAAAGATAGATCTATTGGGCCTAACAAACCCCATCCAAAGTACCGGATGCTTTAGTACTTCGAAATTTATATCATATCCGAAGGGTGTCCCGGAATGATGGGGATATTCTTATATATGCATCTTGTTATTGTCGGTTACCAGGTGTTCACCATATGAATGATTTTTATCTCTATGTATGGGATGTGTATTGAAATATGAAATCTTGTGGTCTATTGTTACGATTTGATATATATAGGTTAAACCTATAACTCACCAACATTTTTGTTGACGTTTAAAGCATGTTTATTCTCAGGTGAATATTAAGAGCTTCTGCTGTTGCATACTAAAATAAGGACAAGATTTGGAGTCCATGTTTGTATGATATTGTGTAAAAACTGCATTCAAGAAACTGATTTCGATGTAACATATTTGTATTGTAAACCATTATGTAATGGTCGTGTGTAAACAGGATATTTTAGATTATCATTATTTGATAATCTACGTAAAGCTTTTTAAACCTTTATTTATGAAATAAAGGTTATGGTTTGTTTTAAAAATGAATGCAGTCTTTGAAAAACGTCTCATATAGAGGTCAAAACCTCGCAACGAAATCAATTAATATGGAACGTTTTTAATCAATAAGAACGGGACATTTCACAGAACCCCGAGTGATACTTTTCACACCTTTGGAATAGTTGCTTCTGATTGTTGTTGTTGTTGCGGTTATTATTGTTGTTGGGATGATTGTTGTAGTTGCTGTTGTTGTTGTTGTTGTTGGGCCGTTTGTTGTAGTTTCGATTGATGTTGCGATTGTTGGGATAATTGTTGCGATTATTGTTGTAATTGCTGTTGTTGTTGTATTGGTGATTCTTATCACCGTTTTCCTCCCACTTTATTTTGACTTGCTTCACATTGGCCTCTTCAGCAGTCTCTTCTTTAATTCTTTCTTCAATCTGGTTCACTAGTTTGTGAGCCATTCTACATGCCTGTTGTATGGAGGCGGGCTCGTGTGAACTTATATATTCTTGGATTCTTTCCGGTAATCCTTTCACAAACGCGTCGATCTTCTCTTCCTCATCTTCGAATGCTCCCGGACACAATAGGCACAATTCTGTGAATCGTCTTTCGTACGTGGTAATATCAAATCCTTGGGTTCGTAACCCTCTAAGTTCTGTCTTGAGCTTATTGACCTCGGTTCTGGGACGGTACTTCTCGTTCATCATGTGCTTGAATGCTGACCACGGTAGTGCGTACGCATCGTCTTGTCCCACATGCTCTAGATAGGTATTCCAACATGTTAACGCAGAACCTGTGAAGGTATGCGTAGCGTACTTCACTTTGTCCTCTTCAGTACACTTACTTATGGCAAACACCGATTCGACCTTCTCGGTCCACCGTTTCAATCCGATCGGTCCTTCGGTTCCATCAAATTCCAAAGGTTTGCAGGCAGTGAATTCTTTGTAGGTGCATCCTACACGATTTCCTGTACTAATAGATCCAAGGTTATTGTTGGTATGTAGCGCAGCCTGTACTGCGGCTATGTTTGAAACTAGAAAAGTACGGAATTCCTCTTCATTCATATTCACGGTGTGTCGAGTAGTCGGTGCCATTTCCTTCAAAATAGTCAATTCTTTAAGTAAATAAGTATGTCATCAATGAAAACAATGACAAACTTGTCAAGGTATAGTCCACACACTCGGTTCATAAGGTCCATGAACATAGCTGGTGCATTAGTTAAACCAAACGGCATGACCATAAACTCGTAATGACCGTAACGTGTTCTGAAAGCAGTCTTTGGAATATCATCTTCTTTCACCCGCATTTGATGATACCCGGAACGTAAGTCAATCTTTGAATAAGCAGACGAGCCTTGTAGTTGATCAAATAAGTCGTCGATTCTCGGTAGTGGGTAGCGGTTCTTGATGGTAAGTTTGTTCAACTCTCGGTAGTCGATACACAACCTGAATGTACCATCTTTCTTCTTGACAAACAAAACAGGAGCTCCCCACGGTGATGTGCTTGGTCGAATGAAACCACGCTCTAAAAGTTCTTGTAATTGGCTTTGCAGTTCTTTCATCTCGCTGGGTGCGAGTCTGTAAGGAGCACGAGCTATTGGTGCAGCTTCTGGTACAAGATCTATTTGAAATTCAACGGATCGATGTGGGGGTAATCCCGGTAATTCTTTCGGAATTACATCGGGAAATTCTTTTGCCATGGGAACATCATTGATGCTCTTTTCTTCAGTTTGTACTTTCTCGACGTGTGCTAGAACAGCATAGCAACCTTTTCTTATTAGTTTTTGTGCCTTCAAATTACTAATAAGATGTAGCTTCGTGTTGCCCTTTTCTCCGTACACCATTAAGGGTTTTCCTTTTTCTCGTATAATACGAATTGCATTTTTGTAACAAACGATCTCTGCTTTCACTTCTTTCAACCAGTCCATACCGATTATCACATCAAAACTCCCTAACTCTACTGGTATCAAGTCAATCTTAAATGTTTCGCTAACCAGTTTAATTTCTCGATTCCGACATATATTATCTGCTGAAATTAATTTACCATTTGCTAATTCGAGTAAAAATTTACTATCCAAAGGCGTCAATGGACAACTTAATTTAGTACAAAAATCTCTACTCATATAGCTTCTATCTGCACCCGAATCAAATAAAACGTAAGCAGATTTATTGTCAATAAGAAACGTACCCGTAACAAGCTCCGGGTCTTCCTGTGCCTCTGCCGCATTAATATTGAAAACTCTTCCGCGGCCTTGTCCATTCGTGTTCTCCTGGTTCGGGCAATTTCTAATAATGTGGCCCAGTTTTCCACATTTATAACAAACTACATTGGCATAACTTGCTCCGACACTACTTGCTCCACCATTACTCGTTCCGACACCACTTGTTCCTTTCGTTCTATTAACCCCTGGTTCGTAGACCTCACACTTCGCTGCGCTATGACCATTTCTTTTACACTTGTTGCAAAATTTGGCGCAGAACCCCGAGTGATACTTTTCACACCTTTGGCATAGCTGCTTCTGATTGTTGTTGTTGTTGCGGTTATTATTGTTATTAGGATGATTGTTGTAGTTGCTGCTGTTGTTGTTGTTGTTGTTGTTGTTGTTGTTGTTGTTGGGCCGTTTGTTGTAGTTGCGATTGATGTTGCGATTGTTGGGATAATTGTTGCGATTATTGTTGTAATTGCTGTTGTTGTTGTATTGGTGATTCTTATCACCGTTTTCCTCCCACTTTCTTTTGACTTGCTTCACATTGGCCTCTTCAGCAGTCTGTTCTTTAATTCTTTCTTCAATCTGGTTCACTAGTTTGTAAGCCATTCTACATGCCTGTTGTATGGAGGCGGGCTCGTGTGATCTTATATCTTCTTGGATTCTTTCCGGTAATCCTTTCACTAACGCGTCGATCTTCTCTTACTCATCTTCTAATACTCCCGGATACAATAGGCACAATTCTGTGAATCGTCTTTCGTACGTGGTAATATCAAATCCTTGTGTTCGTAACCCTCTAAGTTCTGTCTTGAGCTTATTGACCTCGGTTCTGGGACGGTACTTCTCGTTCATCAAGTGCTTGAATGCTGACCACGGTAGTGCATACACATCGTCTTGTCCCACTTGCTCTAGATAGGTATTCCACCATGTTAACGTAGAACCTGTGAAGGTATGCGTAGTGTACTTCACTTTGTCCTCTTCAGTACACTTACTTATGGCAAACACCGATTCAACCTTCTCGGTCCACCGTTTCAATCCGATCGGTCCTTCAGTTCCATCAAATTCCAAAGGTTTGCAGGCAGTGAATTCTTTGTAGGTGCATCCTACACGATTTCCTGTACTGCTAGATCCAAGGTTATTGTTGGTATGTAGCGCAACCTGTACTGCGGCTATGTTTGAAGCTAGAAAAGTACGGAATTCCTCTTCATTTATATTCACGGTGTGTCGAGTAGTCGGTGCCATTTCCTTCAAAATAGTCAAATGGAACAAGTTAATCATACAGAATATTAAGAGTAGTTAATAGTATTTCGTAGCATAATATGAACTCATTTATAAAAGCTTTTTCTTCATATTAGCGTTTTATAAGTTTAAATTCGGGTAGTACCTACCCGTTAAGTTCATACTTAGTAGCTAATATACAATTCAACTACTATAATTCTATATGAAAAACTGATTATAATAATATTTCGCGTTCAAACTTTTACACAATATTTAACAAACTTACAATACCGCTTATTTTACATATAGCATGAAATATAGCACACAATAAATTTGATACAAGATGGTTGTGAAGATAATTCTAGCTAGTACACAAGTCGTTCAGCAAAGGCAAAAAAGACACGTAATTCATACGTCCAGAAACAAGTCATGCATTCTGGTTTTACTAGGATTATTTCCCATCCTTGGTCTTGTGGAACATAACCGTTATGGCCGTTGATAAGACAGCGTGTTGTAACGTCGTCAAAGGGACGAGGGTTACGTAATGTCCAACAGTCCCGTAACAATCTAAAAACCTCATTTCTTACCCCAATTACCGACTCCGTCACTTGTGGGAACATTTTGTTTAATAGTTGTAGCCCGATGTTCTTGTTCTCACTTTGGTGAGAAGCGAACATTACTAATCCGTAAGCATAACATGCTTCTTTATGTTGCATGTTAGCCGCTTTTTCTAAATCACGAAGTCCAATATTCGGATATATTGAGTCAAAATAATTTCTTAACCCATTGCGTAAAATAGTATTTGGGTTCTCCGCAATATATGCGTCAAAGTAAACACATCGTAACTTATGGATTTCCCAATGTGATATCCCCCATCTTTCGAATGAAAGCCTTTTATAAACCAAGGCATTCTTGGAACGTTCTTCGAATGTCTTACAAACTGATCTCGCCTTAAATAGTTGTGCCGAAGAATTCTGACCGACTCTAGACAAGATTTCATCAATCATGTCTCCGGGTAGGTCTCTTAAAATATTGAGTTGTCTATCCATTTTGTGTTTTTATACTGTAAAATAGACAAGAGTTAGATTCATAAAAAAAATACTTATTAATACAAGTAATTTTTACATATATCATAAAGCATAAGCACACTATGAAAGGACCCGTTCATATACATTATAAACGATTCACAATAGTTGATTACATTGCGAGGTATTTGACCTCTATATGATACATTTTACAAACATTGCATTCGTTTTTAAAAGACAAACTTTCTTTACATTGAAAATTGACAGGCATGCATACCATTTCATAATATCCACTATCCAACTATAAATTGATTTAATAATAATCTTTGATGAACTCAATGACTCGAATGCAACGTTCTTCGAAATATGCTATGAAAGACTCCAAGTAATATCTTTAAAATGAGCAAATGCACAGCGAAAGATTTCTTTATCACCTGAGAATAAACATGCTTTAAAGTGTCAACCAAAAGGTTGGTGAGTTCATTAGTTTATCATAATCATTTATTTTCATCATTTTAATAGACCACAAGAATTTCATTCCCAGTTCTCATAAATATACGTCCCATGCATAGAGACAAAAATAATCATTCATATGGTGATCACCTGGTAACCGACATTAACTAGATACATATAAGAATATCCCCTATCATTCCGGGATCCTCCTTCGGACATGATATAAATTTCGAAGTACTAAAGCATCCGGTACTTTGGATGGGGTTTGTTAGGCCCAATAGATCTATCTTTAGGATTCGCGTCAATTAGGGTGTCTGTTCCCTAATTCTTAGATTACCAGACTTTAATAAAAAGGGGCATATTCGATTTTGATAATTCAACCATAGAATGTAGTTTCAATTACTTGTGTCTATTTCGTCAAACATTTATAAAAGCGCATATATTCTCAGTCCCAAAAATATAAAGGGTAAAAAGGCAAATGAAACTCACCATACTGTATTTCGTAGTAAAAATACATATAACGTCATTGAACAAGTGCAAGGTTGGCCTCGGATTCACGAACCTAAATTAATTATATACAATTATGTGTTGGTCAATATTTGTCTAAGAAATTAGGTCAAGTCATAGTGTACCACAATCCTAATGCTCGAGACTAATATGCAAAAGTCAACAAAAGTAAATTTGACTCAAAATAATTTCCAAAAATCTATACATGATTAATATATAGTTTAAATATCGTCGTTTTATATTTTTAAATATTTTTAAAAGATTTATTAGAGTATTAATATAATTTATTTATTAATAAATAAAATTTTATATTAAATTTATGTAATAAAATATACTTTTATATATATTAAGTAATAAAATTTATAGGGTTCATTTAGTATCATAAAGATAATATGATAGGTATTATTAAAGTAAGTTATTACACGTAGTAAAATATGTTTGTATCACATATTTATTTGATAAAATAATATCTATAATGATAGTAAGTAAAAGTTGTATTATTTTATAATAATAATTATTATTATAAAAAATATATTATTATAAAAATATCAATATTTATAATTACTAAGATGACATTATGATAAAACGATAATTCTAATTATGATAACTTTAATATTTACGATAATTTTTAATATTATTTTTAAAATAATAATTCTATTTAAAATAATAATAATAATGATATTTTATAGTAACAATGACATTTCTATTAAAATGATAATTTTTGTTAAAATGATAGTTTTAATACTAACGATACTTTTAATAATAATAGTAATGATAAAAATAGTAAGAACGATAATTTTACCTAAATCAGTATCTTATAATATTTTAATTTCATCATGATACTCTTACTCATTATTTCCTAATCGTTTCGTTTAATAGCTTTTAATCGTCTTTTATATCGTGTTTATAATAATGATAATAATAGTAATCAAAATAATTAGGTGACCAATATTTGTTTTAATTACACTTATATTAATAATGATAGTTACTATAACATTATTAACGATAATACTAATAATTATCTTAATGATAATATAGTAATAATAATAATAATAACAATAACAATAACCATTTTTAAATAATGATATATATATTAATAATGATAATAATAATAATAATACTAATAATAATAATAATAATAATAATAATAATAATAATAATAATAATAATAATAATAATAATAATAATTGGATAATAATAATAATACTAATTATAACTTTAACGATAATAACGATAGTAATAATAAAAAAATAACAATTTTTAATGATAAATCCCTTTTATTGATAAAGATAATAATAATGATAATAATAAGATAAAACTAGAACGACGATAAAAAAAATGACGATAATAATAATCATTTTTAATAAAAATATCGAAAATTCAATTGATTATAACTTCTAATCCGTTCATCGAAACCATTCGATATCTAAAGGAAAAGTTCTTAATTTTTCGCTAGCTTTCCAAGGACATGCATATCTTGTACCTTATCTCAACCGCAAGTGTAACTAATTCAATACTCAACCTAACCTGTCTAAGGGCAGTATCAAAAATACAAGCATGCATAATCCTAAATACTCGAGCACTAGTCAGGGATACACTATTAGTATGTAAAAGTTAAATTATGAGTACTCACGTATCAATATTGAGATTCAATATTGCAGGAAAGGTACGTAGATGCAACGGATATGATAAACACTATATTGACCTCACGAGCATACCCATGAACCATACTCAATCACCTCCATAGCTATAACCCATAGTTTCCTTAATCCTATCCTACTCGAAAAACAATTTCGAAATCACTCGGACAGCACTCCGTCGTAATATTTTATGTATACTAATAATATCTTGAAATAATACGGAGTAGATATATATGTACATCGATTGAGAGAGTTTAGAGAAAAATATTTTTAAGTTTCTATGAAATAATGAAACCTATTGAATTCTATTTATAATAGATTTTTGAATTATTAAAGTATAAATTATTAAAGCGAATTATTAAAGTATGAATTATTAAAGTGAATTATTAAAGTATGAATTATTAAAGTGAATTATTAAAGTTAAAGTAAAGTAAAAATAAAGTAAAGGTAAAGTTTAAGTATAGTAAAAGTATAAAATTATGTACGTATAATACGCGTATAAATATATATAATATTAATTTAAATTGTTATATATATTTAATAAAATAAAATATAAATATCGTTATCTTTATCATACTAGTTAAGTAATGAGTTGTAAAAAGTGATTCTAGATATTTATAAAAGTTATATACGTTTTAATAATAAAGTTCTTTTTAAATTGAAAACGTTTTTGTACGTTTGAAACTAAATAGATCAATCGAGTCTTTATGAGATTCAATCTTCCACTATCCTTTGTCTAGTTCTCAATGATTGACAATTTATTCTTATTTATAAATCACTTTACCATTTTTCGAATATTGTTAAAATGGAAAGATTTCTCAAATCAACGTGGGCCTTTCAACAGAGACTTGTAATCATAATTCAATATATCTGATAATTCAATCATTTGATCTTATCTTCTAATTCCATTGATAAACATTTTGAAACAGATACAATCATATAAAGTATTTAATCTAATATTTTGTTTACGTTTCAAGTTATAATATATATACACATATACATATATAATCATATTCGTTTAATGGTTCGTGAATCGTTGGAACTTGGTCGAGGTTGAATGAATGTATGAACATAGTTTAAAATTCTTGCAATTTAACTTAACAAATATTGCTTATCGTGTCGGAAACATATAAAGATTAAAGTTTAAATTTGGTTGGAAATTTCCGGGTTGTCACAGTACCTACCCGTTAAAGAAATTTCGTCCCGAAATTTGAGTGGAAAGGTCGTGAATGATAATAAGTATGTTTTCATGATGCATACGGGATGAAAATTAGAGTTTTCTCATTAGCGAATAATTTGGATAAACAATCCATTTATATGAAGAGTACGAATGAAGCTAACATAGAAGAGTGAAATGAGTAAGTGTAGATTCATCTTATCATTTGACGTAGATATGATTGATTCCCAGATTTCAAGGGATTTGAAGAAAATCTTCTTAATAAGATTTGACTCTCCGGTAATCAAGGAAATTAGGATCCGCTTTAAATGCGATCGTCCATTTTAATTGTTCTGTCGGAGATTTTCTTATAAATTCACCTCCTTCATTTCCTTACAACTCATACCTTCGGTTGATGCATTTTATGCAACTCCCTAGACATCTACCCACATGTAATGACCCGCACTTTTTCGATCGTTCTATACTTATAAGATTAATATTTACATAAATTAAACCTTACCAACATGATAAGCAATCCAAATTGTTGAGACATATGTTTTTGAAATGAGTTTTACACAACGTTTGACCGTCTAGTTTGACCGATGATATCACGAACTATATAACATATGATAATTATACGTTTGTGTATATATATGTATATATACATATTTAACATGATCTAAGGATGTTTTAATATCTCATTTTGTATTAATAACAATAAGTTATAAGTATATTTTGAAACTACTAACTTAAGTTTTCAAAACGATAACCATACGTAACGTTATTTGACATAAATACTTATAACATATAATGTTTATACATATATCGTATATGTAATGTATTTAATCACTTTTAAAGACTTAAATACATAAAACAATATAAGTATATTCACAAAAGATAGCTATATTTGAATTCTCATTCCATTTTTCACAAGATTTTCTATACGTATATCTAGAGTATATGTACTCGTATCATACCTAACCTCTATACGTATTTACTATTGGTATATACACATCAAATCACCACCAACCAGCCCTTGTTCAATGCCTTATGTATAAGGTAACTACTTTTGTTATCTAGTATGACAATTTCACATGATTAAAAGATTTTTTCACAAAATTACAAACTTATACACCTTTTACACCACCATTTATACTCCATTCCATTTTCATTTTACTACACATTTCTTTAACCAAAAACACACTCTTAAGAAACTCCATAACCATTCAGCTAGTATCCATGAAGATCTAGCCATAAAAACATCACTTAAACACCATAAGAAAAACCTTACAAAAACACTTCAAGAATCCTTTCAAGAACACAAGTTTACTTCCAATCTTTCATCCAACTCCATCACTCTTTTGGTTCTAGGTCTTTACTCCTCTTTTACAGCAATCTTGTCCAAGTAACTTGAGGTAGTAACTTTGTTCATAACCTTATTCGATTCATATATATATAGCTATCTTATTATATGGTATAAAATTTTAACAACAAGAACATAGTTTGAATGTTTTCAAACTTGTTTGCAAACTAAATAGATCCTTCTAACTTAACTTTCAAAATACTTCAAGACCTGTAATATATCATAAATATATGCTAATTTAACAAGGTATAACTTGGTTTTTCAAAGAACACCTTAAAAACTGAATTTACGACGTCGGATTGCAACCGGGGGCTGTTTTGGGTTGGATAATTAAAAACCATCTTAAACTTTGAATTGGAGGTTTATTTTCTGGAAAAATGATTTTTACTATGAATATGATAACACATAAAAATTTCATGATTTAACTCAAAGTATAAGTATTTTTAGAAAAATAATCATTTAAGGTTGTTTACATGATGGAAAATGATTAACTTCATAAGTTTCACCAAAGTTTGACCTTTGACCTGTGATTTCGAATACAAACTAAGGTATTTACAGTTCATATTCTTAAAGAGGGACTCGATCCAAGGAAGTGGCAAGTTGAATCAACGAAAACGGAGTTGTAACGAAGAAACTATGACCAAAACAAAATCGGATATCCAAGACTTGTTTAGTCACGAAAATAATTGGAGAAAAATTAAATAAATCACATCTTTTTAAAATAACATGATATTTTATATATATGTACTCATAATTTAATTTTATATGGTTCAGGATCACCCGTAAACAATACGAGAAGATTAATCATAAGATCCCATGATTGTACGCAACACGTCATTTGACAACACCGGTACTTTATGTACGCAACACGTCATTTGACAACACCGGTACCGTGGGTCAAGAATAATCTCGACCAATACATATTCGATGGGGGTTTTATTTATTTCATTGGGGGTTTATTAAACACCTAAAAATGAACCATTAAAATTGAATTACTAACATCGAGCTGCTAACTACGGACTAAGGAATTATTAAAAGTATTAAAAGTATAACAAGTATATATATGTGATGATTTTTTAAAAAAGAAAAGGTATTGATATATTATATATGGATAGGTTCGTGATATCAATCGGAGACCAAGTCGAAATTACATATCTTCAAGACAAAAGTGAGTATATAGTCCCACTTTTAAACTCTAAGTATTTCGGGATGAGAATACATGTATTTTATGTTTTACGTTATGGACACAAGTAACTGAAAAATATATTCTACGTTGAGTTGTACCACTGGCATACTTCCCTGTAGCTTGGTAACTGTTATTTACAGTGGTATTGTAAACGCGAATCCTGTTGATAGATCTATCGGGCCTGACAACCCCAATCGGACTGGACGACCAGTATTCAACGGTTGCACAGTACTTCGTTTCGTGACTACACTTGGTACGGTGTAGTAAAATTTCATAATAAAGGGAATATGCGACGTGATTAAATGTTAAGTATGGTTACCAAGTGCTCAACCACTTAGAATATTTTTATTAAAATGTTTATATATGAAATCTTGTGGTCTATATATATATTGCTGCCGGCATTAAACCTATATCTCACCAACTTTATGTTGACGTTTTAAACATGTCTATTCTCAGGTGATAACTAAAAGCTTCCGCTGCAACATGTTGAATTTAAACAAGATCTTGAGTATGCATATTTGTGTCAAAAATAAAACTGCATATCGGAGGATTTGTAATGTAAAATATGCTAGAAATCGTATTGTTATCATCACATGTAAAGTTTGTAAGTCTAAGATTATCGCTAAACGATAATCATCTTTATATTGTCTAAAGCTTGTATTAATATAAGAGTTATGGTTTGTAATGTAAAATAAATGCAGTTGTTCTTTTAAAAATGTCGCATATAGAGGTCAATACCTCGCAATGAAATCATACGTTATCTAACTCGTTCTTATGGTTAAGGACGGGTTATGACACCACATCCATTGCAGGTACAACAGTTTACAGGCCACCATGATTGCTCGTTATTATCCTATCCGTGTTTGTATGTGGTTACAGGAACTGCAGGAACGAGATTTAGATGTTTGACTATGTTAGACTTAGTCAGACGTACGAGTGAAGCCTCACTAGTACGGATGACAGGCTCATACGCACGATTGATGCTGAGCTAAGTCACAATTACAACCTAAATGAGAAGACACGAGTGAGTGATCACCCGTACGGCTGATGAAGCCAACTCGTACGTGTGATGAATGAATCGTATGGGTGAGTCAACAGCAGGGGTATATAAAGTCTTATGTTCTTCATTTTAGGTTAAGCCTCTCATTTGTTACACACACTCAGATCTAGTGAGCTCCTCCGATTCTCTCTCACTCCAAATCACCCAGGTGGTGAATAATAACTCTAGGTGTTGATCTAATCACACTTGATTTAGTTGTGGTTTGACTAAATTAATCAAAAAAAAAAAAAAACTTAACCTATTCACTAGAGGGTTTGATTCACTTATTCCGCCATTGTGTGAGTTAAATCTGTTGATTTCTAAGTTCCTAGTCATGTTTCATCACCTTCTATTCTTTCCCCCTCAACTCATATTTTAAAGTATTCATCAATATGCTCCATCCAGTTCTGATTCTCGATATACTTCTAACTTTCATATCGGTCATTCTTCTTTTTCATCTACCGCCAGAAGAATCTATTTACTTCTACTATACTCTTGGGTTTATAGTGTTTCTAGTTCTCCCGTGTCTTTATATTGCTATATGCATCGATATATATGATTTATAATTTCTGGTTTGTCGTTGGGATTTATATGTTCCCTTATATTTCAAAGTCTCTGCTTCTGTCTTCTATAATCATTATCATTCACAGTTAATGCTCTCTTTTATTTGCTGCAATTTATACCCCAATTTCTATTTCGAAGTTTTGTCCTTTCGTTTCTTCTTCTTGCGATTAAGCACCGCTTGTAATGGTCCAGAATTCACAGATATGAATTTCGGAATGAACATTGTTAATGTTCTAGGAAGGAAATTGTGATGGCACGATCTTGACTTGTCAAATTACTAGAATACCTTGGAAAAGGCCGAATCATCAAGAAATATTTTCTTGATATTTTAGAGGTTAAATAGAATACAAGAGTCGTATAACATGGCACATGATGATGTTATGATCTGTGAATCATCACGTTCCATTTAAAAACTCAGCATGACTTACTGTAATATAATCACATTGATCAAGTGTCATTATATTATACTAATTCATGCTTCAGTTCCCAACATTACTTCAAAATATTCCTATTTTAAACTTGAATGTTTCAGAATTTAGAAACTAAAATAGTTTCTTTTATGATGTAATACAGATAGCGCGAAGAGGTAAATGATTTCAAATAAGAAAAATTAAGAAAATATCTTCAGAAATATGGAGGATATTTATAATGAAAGATATGATGATATTTTAGAATTTCTAATATCAGAGGATGATGAAGAATATTGTCCGCAGGGGTTTAGAGTCAGGAGCAAGGTATTCGTTAATGACTTCAGTAGGTACTGAATCATTTGGATTCTTTCAAGTCAGGTCCAGTCTTTGTAATTTGTCCAGAGCCTCCTTCCTACTTTGCTCAATCCGTTTTCCAGTTCCAAAACTTCTCTTTTTCTGCGCTTTTCCAGCACACTTCATCATTATAATCCAGCTTTTATCGTTTAAAGTCGTTTATAGTTTTCGCTGCTTCATCAGCATTTTTTTTTTCATTTTCGGAGAACCAATTCGTAGTTCGGAGTGTTTTTCAGAAACTTCACATTCAAATTAACTCCAGAAGATAGACGTTATATATACACATATAACTGTTGGCATAAACATCCTGCGAGATTTCAAATTACTGATTGCTAATTCCCAATGATTCGTATGGCAATTCTCATTACAAGATGCGAATGAGTAAATGATGGGGTTTCAATGAATAATTATAATGACTTTTTGGAGAGGCTAAAGTCAAAGGGTAATGAAGTTGTTGGTACATCTGCTAATAATGTGGTGGAATGTAAAAGGTTCCCTGGTAACGATGGTGTATATCTCAAGGTTATAATAAGGTTAGTCTGACTGAAAAGTCGAAGTTGACTTGCTGGAGCTGTGACAAAACTGGCTACTTTGAATAGGAGTCGCAAAGTTATTTTTGCTAATAAATTCCAAAGAATCTGACGCGGATACGTTGTTTAAACTTTTACTTTGGTTTCAAGAGTTTTTCGGGTACATAACTGTGGGTAACATGTGGTTGGATCATCATCTCGATTGCTCATCATTCGAAGTGTCTTCAGAAATTTTCGAAGGGTTTGAACACAGATTGTAATCGTTAACATACATTTGATGTTCTAACACAGTTTTGAAGTCAAAATATAGCTTGTGAAAGATGTAAGGATCTAAGAGTGATGATTTTGGTCTTATCTCAAGTTGAATTTTGAGATTTCAAAATCAGAATATGTAATTAAATTTTGAATGAGTATGGTTGTTTTGATTTCTATAAAAGAATGTATATTGTTGTGAAAGTAGGGAGTATAATGGATGATTTGCTGAATCAGATTCGAAGAATGTAACATATTAATTGTAAATTTATATATCTCTCGGGTATTACCTACCCGTTAAAAAAAATTTCACAATTAATATTTTGTACAAAAGAATTTTATTACAGTCTTTATGAACATATATATATGTATATTTTCTTCAGATGTAATATAGATTTAATGAGTTAATGTTAAATTAAACTCATTTGATTTACGGTTGAAACTAGAATTGAATAATCCCTAAAGGCTTTAAAAAGTACATAACTTTTACGCAGTATTTCTTTAATGACATTGAAATTATGAATCAATACTTCGTTATTTGTTGATGTATGATGTTCGGTTCGTGGAATTCTTGTGAATTTCGCAAAGTACGAATGATGTTATCTGAAAAGTTTCGAGTACATCGATGATGAAAGTGTACAATCAAATATATACTTGATTTATTATGAATTGGAATTTGTTGAATTGCGACAGAGATTGTAGTTAACGCTGGTTAAGTTGCGGCCGAAGGACGTACATTATTGCATATTTGTAATATGAATTAACCGAGTAGTTAAGATTCACACACAATAGCTTAGCACGGAAAGATTTATTTCAAAATATATATATATATATATATATATATATATATATATATATATATATATATATATATATATATATATATATATATATATATATATATATATATAATATACATATAATTTCTTCAGAGGGAATGAGTTTGAAAGAACCCGTCCTAATCCATCCGGACGAAGTCCATATCGATTATAAACGATTCACAACAGTTGATTACATCGCGAGGTACTTGACCTCTATATGATACATTTTACAAACATTGCATTTGTTTTTGAAAGACAAACATCTAAAGTAGACACACATGCATCACATTTCATAATATATCAGACTATCAACGACTTAATAATAATCTTGATGAACTCAACGACTCGAATGCAACGTCTTTTAAAATATGCTATGAATGACTCCAAGTAATATCTTTAAAATGAGCAAATGCACAGCGGAAGATCTCTTTCGTACCTGAGAATAAACATGCTTTAAAGTGTCAACCAAAAGGTTGGTGAGTTCATTAGTTTAACATAATAATCATTTCCATCATTTTAATAGACCACAAGATTTTCATTTCTCATAAATATACGTCCCATGCATAGAGACAAAATAATCATTCATATGGATTGAACACCTGGTAACCGACATTCACAATTATGCATATAAGAATATCCCCATCATTCTGGGATCCTCCTTCGGACATGATATAAATTTCGAAGTACTAAAGCATCCGGTACTTTGGATGGGGCTTGTTGGGCCCGATAGATCTATCTTTAGGATTCGCGTCAATTAGGGTGTCTGTTCCCTAATTCTTAGATTACCAGACTTAATAAAAAGGGCATATTCGATTAGATAATCCAACCATAGAATGTAGTTTCGATTACTTGTGTCTATTTCGTAAAACATTTATAAAAGCAGCGCATGTATTCTCAGCCCAAAAATATATATAAAAAGGGAATAATGAAACTCACGCATATAAATATTGTAAAACAGTTAATAAAGCATTTGCATGTATTCTCAGCCCAAAAATATATATAAAAAGGGAATAATGAAACTCACGCATATAAATATTGTAAAACAGTTAATAAAGCATTTGCATGTATTCTCAGCCCAAAAATGTATATAAAAAGGGAATAATGAAACTCACCATACTGTATTTTGTAGTAAAAATACATATAACGACATTTGAACAAGTGTAGGGTTGGCCTCGGATTCACGAACCTATATCATTCATATATATATATATTAAAACATATAATCGTAACCAAGTAATTTATATATATATATTTAGTTATGTATTAAGGTTAATATACATATACAATTTTATTAATACTTATAATATGTTATAATTCTTATTTGATATGTAATTTAGTTAACGTTATATGTATATAAATAATATTATATCTTAATATTAAGTAATATTCGTATATCTATGTATTAAATATACTGTTATATAAATTTCTTTTGTTTGCAAAATAATATTTATAATAATATTAGCATAAGTATTATAATAGTAATAATAATGCTAATACTAATAATAATAATAATAATAATAATAATAATAATAATAATAATAATAATGATAGTAATAATAATAGTTTTAGATAAAATATTAATAATAATAATAATAATAATAATAATAATAATAATTATTATTATTATTATTATTATTATTATTATTATTATTATTATTATTATTATTATTATTATTATTATTATTATTATTATTATAATTATATTATAATTATACCCGTAATATATTATACCTAATAAGGTACACGTTCGATTGCAGATATCCCCAAATCAGATCGAGGGTTCATTCCTTTCTTTTCTCACTCTATATTCCGATTCAAAATTAATCTCAAGAAATTGAAATCGTGCTTATCGATAATTTGATTTCTCATCTGATTCTTTACAGCTCAACAATCGGTTCAGTCTTCTTCCAATGTAATGATCTCCTCACACTTTGAATTGGATTTGATGGAATTTATTAAGATTTGTTCGGAGGATTTATAGATGATGATCAAGGATATCCTACTCTCATTATCGAATTAGCAAAATTCAGAATCAGGTCTTTAAAAAAAATTTCTGAATCATTGTCGTCCTTCAGGTAATATCATAATTAAATGAATTTAATTTTCTTGTTTCAATTGTTTCTTTTCTCAAAGAGAATCAAGGTTATTATCTCTTTTGTGATTTGAAATACCTTTATTGTTAATGTTCACATCTATAATTTAAACTTATATAATTATGTGATATGAAATCGTTATATGAAATTTAGGGTTATCAGGTTTGAGTATAATTGCGTAATCTGTAATCTTTAGTTTGGTACAGTATTAATCTAAGGGGTATTCAATCGGTGATAGTATTGTTCGATGGTAACAAATGATAATCAATGTGAGTTTGTTCGACTTTTACAGAAATAGAAACATATGTAAGCAGTTAGTTTGTTTGTATGATAATAGAAACATGTTGTAGCAGTAGTAGATCGATGTGGTGATTGTAATGGTCATGTTCATGTAACAGTGAACACGAAGAAGAATTTTCAGGTTTTTCGTAGGTTAATGAATGATGAAAATTGGTGGTGATATTCGTTCAAACAGGAACAGACTGGCAGTAGTTTGATGAGGCTTGATTAACAGCTTGTTTTGAAACAAGGTGAGTGTTATGTAGCCTATAAAAGAGCATAGTAATAAGAATAAAACAATATCACTATCTTTGTTATTTTTAACCATTATCATTGTATTTTGAAAAATAATAATATATATACATAGATATGAAAATATAATCTGCATTTGCAGGCATTTAAATGGTGACCTGAATGGCAGTTTTCGATTGTTGAGACAGAACAGATCAATTGCAGCTGCAGTCCTTGAAACTGGTTGCAGATTGTGGTCTAGTTGTCGAAAAGAAAATGGGATCGAAGGTGATGATGGTTGTTAAAGAAGAAGACTAAATGGTGGTTATGATTGGTAGAAACCGAATTCAAAGATAGTGAGTGGTTTGTTCGATGAAGTGATAACGGGTGACCGATGGTTGTCTCAAAGGTGGCTCGATGGTGATCTCTATCTCTCCCTCTAATGTAACGTGTATGTATATATCAAAAAAAAATATGGCAGTCTGTACTTGGTCATAAATGTTGGTTGTAGAATCCACAAGTGGGTGTTTGTGATTGATAAAAGGTGGATGGAAAGAATCAACAATTCCTAACAACTGGCATATTTGTTTTGTAGTTGAAGTGGTCGACAATTTGTACCAAATGAAACAGAAGATGAAGAAAATAAAAATGGATATAGTTTCTTTAATCAATTTCGTACGATTCTATGACATACACATCAGATATGTAATTTAGGTGTGATTATGACAAATAACAGATTACATATTTTCTGTATATATATATATATATATATATATATATATATATATATATATATATATATTATAAATATCGACTATACATGTATATGTACAATAAATATATAAGAAAACTCAATATCATTTAGGATACAAACATTAAATATTAATTTTAAAATAATAAAGAACTAATAATATTAATAGTAATATAAATAATAATGATAATCATATTAATATTGCAATTATACTTTAAATTTGTAGTTACATATAATATATTACCCTTTATTATATCATATCCATCAATCATATAATTTATTGGGTCTTTAATATTTAATTATATATATATATATATATATATATATATATATATATATATATATATATATATATATATATATATATATATAATATATATATAATATTACTTATGTTCAAAATTCCTATATATATATATATACACACATTTAATTATAAACAATTGTTCGTGAATCGTCGGGAATAGTCAAAGTGTAAATGCATTCATTTAAACTATTCCAAAGTTTTTGAGACTTAACATTACAGACTTTGCTTATCGTGTCGGAATCATATAAAGATTAAGTTTAAATTTGGTCGGAAATTCCCGGGTCATCACAGTACCTACCCGTTAAAGAAATTTCGTCCCGAAATTTGAGTGAGGTCGTCATGGCTAACAATAAATATGTTTTCCTGACGAATATGAGCTGATAAATAGAGTTTTATCATTAATGACTATTATAGATAAAACGATTCGATTAGGTGAAGCTGTCACAACAGATTGAGATAGAGATTTAACTTTTGACGTAGTCACGGTGAAAATTAGAAAATAAGGTGCGTCTTAGCTTTTGACGTTGTCTTGGTTGAATTCCGGAATTCAAGGGATTTAAAGAAATTCTTCGAAATCTAAAGATTTGATTCTTCGGCGAGTAAGGGAATTAAGTGAAGGTATTTCATATGCCCGAGAGACATAATTAATTAATGTGGTGAATATGTTATGATCCAAGTCGGGTCATACCCAATAACAAACTATCAACACTTTTATGTATTTGTTTTAACGATAGGATCTTTAAAACTAATACTAAATACTTAGACTTTGAAATTGGTTTTCTAAAGTGAAATGCTAGAAATAATTATATGGATAATTATTTATATAAGTTTAATTATTTTATTAAACTAACACTTGTGACATATTATTTTATAATGGGCTTATAAAATTATATGCACATGTATAAAAATGGATGGAAGTAATATGCATGTTTAATTAATTAATAAAAAAAAAAGGGGGAAAGAGGGCCAAAAGTGGCGGCCTCTTTTGGGGTTTCCTAGGAGCCATTTTGCCTTGCTTTAACTCCTTATATTGATTAGTTGTTGCATGCATTTTTCTTCTTCCAAAACATACATTCAATCTAGCATTTGAACTTGCAAAATACTCTCTCTTCTTCCTTTTTCTTTTGGCCGAAAATTGGGAGGTTCCACAAGGGGTTTTGGTTGATTTTGCAAGTGTTCTAAGTATACTAAATCCTAACCAAGAAGAAGGGTGTTGATTCTAAAGTTTGTGGGTATTATCTCTTGAGGTTTCAAGTTAGAAACTAGCTTCACTTCATCATCATCTTCTTGCTACTTCAACCTCCTTTTAGGAGAAGGTATAAACCTCTTACTAGCTCTATTTACACTTTAGTGTATTTTCAAGACTAGATCTATGAAATGCAATACATTTTAATTGGTTAAAATACACATGCAAAACTTAAAAATTGCTTCCGCTTGCTACATACATATACACGAATTCATATACATACAAATATGGTTTTGTGACTTTGTTTACATGTGGTATTCCATCAATGGTATCTAGAGCCAAAGTCTTGCTAATATGCTTCTTATTTTTGGCTAATAAACTCATTCATTTTACAATCTACCAACATGCATGAAAGTAGAATGTAAAAATCATGAGTTTTGGTGGGGTTGTTGGTTTGGCCGAATTTTTGGACCCCAAAAGTGGGTTTGGGGCTTCAAGTTTGGCCAAGATTTGTTGTTATGTTATTGTTCACAATCGAGCCTAGACCGTGTGGTTGAATGTTTGAATGATTTGGTTATTATTCATGGTTGTAATATTCTTTCATTTGGTTTGTATTAATTTGTAATATCTTGTAATTTTGGTGTGTAATAAGTTGTAAGTATTCTTGTAATTTTTTGATGTAATTTATTGTATTTGGTTTGTAAAAGTAGAATAGGTTGTTATTTCATTTTCTAGAAAATTGTATTAGGATATAATTTTGTAAAATGAAAATGAAGATTCAAGATGAAGATTACAAGATGGAGCTTTTGAAGATTACAAGATTAAGTGGGAGATTTTGTTTAAAATCTCTTACTTTTGTTAACCCTTAAAGGTGACATTTGTTTTTTTTTTTTTTTTTGCTAAACAAATGTCCACCAAAATGGCTCTCGATTGTGAACATTTTGTTATGCATGTTTGTGTATGTTTGTATGTTTGGTTTCTACAAGATTATCACATGTTAACACTTGCATAATACATTATGAATGGTTATAATAAAACATAACAAAATGACACTAATAATTGGTTATTAGACCTAAATAAAATGGTTTATTTAAAAGGTAACAATTGGCTTATAACTAGTAATTGGTTTTACTAAAAGGACATGAAAATAGGTTTTTCATAAGATACTACACACCAAATGCATGTTGGTGTATAGAATTTAGTTTTCTAAAACTAGAATGTAGAAAACATAAAATCCCTTTAACTTAAACAAGGAAAACAAGTTAAACGCCATCCCTTTGTGGAAACACTTAGACATATTAAGAAACTCTTGACGGGATAAAGGTCACCTAACCGTCATGAGCGGACTAATATGAATAAGGTAAATTTCGCACACTAGTGGGATAAAGGTCACCTAACCACTTGTTTGTTAAATTTACATGTCTACACAAGTAGGACGACTTGATTTGGGAATCATGAACTTAGGGTCACCGAAGCACGAGGAACAAATAGGCGTTGATGGGATTAATATGCCATGCAAAAGGATTGCATGATCCCATAACTTAGAAGTTGCAAAAGGATCGCAATTGTCATTATGACTACCTAGCTAAATCAAATGACGGGATAAAGGTCACCTAACCGAAATTTGATTTACCGTTGGATTCTAATATTTAATAAAACAAATTAAAAGGGTATTGTTTATTGAATTTAAAATCAATACTTAAAAGGACTTTGTTGAATTTTGTAGATGGCCGCTAATAACAACAACAACATGCAAAACGCACCACTTAACATGAACAACCTATCATTAAGGTCTCTCTTAGAGAAAGACAAACTCAACCATACAAACTTTATGGATTGGTTCCGCAATCTTCGGATTGTCCTCAAACAAGAGGATAAAGCGTATGTACTTGAGGACCCCATTCCCGATCAACCGGATGAGAATGATGTGGAGGCAATGGCCTCTTACGATAAGTATTGCCACGACTCCCTTCAAGTCTCATGCCTAATGCTTGGGACTATGGGATGGATAAGAGCATAGGTGAGCTTCACGGTATGCTTAGAACGGCGGAAACTAGCATGGGTAAAAGGGCTTTACCCGTGTTAGCAATCGATCAAGGTGGATCCAAAGGTAACACCTCTAAGCCAAAGGTGGCTAAGAGAAAAGGACCCGCCAATCAAGGCAAAGGGAAGGGGAAGATGGTTACCCCAACCATCAACAAGGCTAAGAAGCAAAAGGTAGCCGAGAAGGCAAACCCCAAGGAAGACCCATGTTTCGGTTGCGGTGAGATGGGTCATTGGAAACGAAACTGTCCGGTCTATCTTAAGGAGTTGAAGGACAAGAGGGATGCAGGGCAAACCTCAGGTAATATATATATGGTATATATAGAGCTTAGTATTACTTCTTCTAATACATGGGTGTTAGACACTGGATGTGGAACTCATATTTGCAATTCTTTGCAGGGGTTCAAAAGAAGTGATCATAAGGCGGGAACATCAAGTCTCTATATGGGCAATGGTGCAAAGGTGCATGTTAAAGCTCAAGGAGATTTTATTTTGAAGCTTCCAAGCGGATTGGAACTTATTTTAGAAAATGTTTTGTATGCTCCGGATTTGTGTAGAAACATTATTTCTATTTCTCGTTTAAAACAATGTGGTTACATTATTAATTTTATTGATGATGATATTCATGTTTCTAAAGATAATGTATTCTATTTCAAGGCTTCGCCTTCAAATGGAATTTATGAATTGGTTCATGATGACGCATCATCAAGCTCTATATACCATACTAGTGAAATGTCCCGTTCTTATTGATTAAAAATGTTCCATATTAATTGATTTCGTTGCGAGGTTTTGACCTCTATATGAGACGTTTTTCAAAGACTGCATTCATTTTTAAAACAAACCATAACCTTTATTTCATAGATAAAGGTTTTAAAAAGCTTTACGTAGATTATCAAATAATGATAATCTAAAATATCCTGTTTACACACGACCATTACATAATGGTTTACAATACAAATATGTTACAACAAAATAAGTTCCTTGAATGCAGTTTTTACACAATATCATACAATTATGGACTCCAAATCTCGTCCTTATTTAAGTATGCGACAGCGGAAGCTCTTAATAATCACCTGAGAATAAACATGCTTAAAACGTCAACAAAAATGTTGGTGAGTTATAGGTTTAACCTATATATATCAAATCATAATAATAGACCACAAGATTTCATATTTCAATACACATCCCATACATAGAGATAAAAATCATTCATATGGTGAACACCTGGTAACCGACATTAACAAGATGCATATATATAAGAATATCCCCATCATTCCGGGACACCCTTCGGATATGATATAAATTTCGAAGTACTAAAGCATCCGGTACTTTGGATGGGGTTTGTTAGGCCCAATAGATCTATCTTTAGGATTCGCGTCAATTAGGGTGTCTGTTCCCTAATTCTTAGATTACCAGACTTAATAAAAAGGGGCATATTCGATTTCGATAATTCAACCATAGAATGTAGTTTCACGTACTTGTGTCTATTTTGTAAATCATTTATAAAACCTGCATGTATTCTCATCCCAAAAATATTAGATTTTAAAAGTGGGACTATAACTCACTTTCACAGATTTTTTACTTCGTCGGGAAGTAAGACTTGGCCACTGGTTGATTCACGAACCTATAACAATATATACATATATATCAAAGTATGTTCAAAATATATTTACAACACTTTTAATATATTTTGATGTTTTAAGCTTATTAAGTCAGCTGTCCTCGTTAGTAACCTACAACTAGTTATCCACAGTTAGATGTACAGAAATAAATAGATAAATATTATCTTGAATCAATCCACGATCCAGTGTATACGTATCTCAGTATTGATCACAACTCAAACTATATATATTTTGGAATCAACCTCAACCCTGTATAGCTAACTCCAACATTCACATATAGAGTGTCTATGGTTGTTCCGAAATATATATAGATGTGTCGACATGATAGGTCGAAATATTGTATACGTGTCTATGGTATCTCAAGATTACATAATATACAATACAAGTTGATTAAGTTATGGTTGGAATAGATTTGTTACCAATTTTCACGTAGCTAAAATGAGAAAAATTATCCAATCTTGTTTTACCCATAACTTCTTCATTTTAAATCCGTTTTGAGTGAATCAAATTGCTATGGTTTCATATTGAACTCTATTTTATGAATCTAAACAGAAAAGTATAGGTTTATAGTCGGAAAAATAAGTTACAAGTCGTTTTTGTAAAGGTAGTCATTTCAGTCGAAAGAACGACGTCTAGATGACCATTTTAAAAAACATACTTCCACTTTGAGTTTAATCATAATTTTTGGATATAGTTTCATGTTCATAATAAAAATCATTTTCTCAGAATAACAACTTTAAAATCAAAGTTTATCATAGTTTTTAATTAACTAACCCAAAACAGCCCGCGGTGTTACTACGACGGCGTAAATCCGGTTTTACGGTGTTTTTCGTGTTTCCAGGTTTTAAATCATTAAGTTAGCATATCATATAGATATAGAACATGTATGTAGTTAATTTTAAAAGTCAAGTTAGAAGGATTAATTTTTGTTTGCGAACAAGTTTAGAATTAACTAAACTATGTTCTAGTGATTACGAGTTTAAACCTTCGAATAAGATAGCTTTATATATATGAATCGAATGATGTTATGAACATCATTACTACCTTAAGTTCCTTGGATAAACCTACTGGAAAAGAGAAAAATGGATCTAGCTTCAATGGATCCTTGGATGGCTCGAAGTTCTTGAAGCAGAATCATGACACGAAAACAAGTTCAAGTAAGATCATCACTTGAAATAAGATTGTTATAGTTATAGATATTTTGAACCAAAGTTTGAATATGATTATTACCTTGTATTAGAATGATAACCTACTGTAAGAAACAAAGATTTCTTGAGGTTGGATCATGTAACGACCCGGAAATTTCCGACCAAATTTAAACTTTAATCTTTATATGTCTCCGACACGATAAGCAAAATCTGTGATTTTGAGTCTAGAAAGTTTGAAACCTATATTCAGATATTCAATTACCCTCTGACCACGTCCGACGATTCACGAACAATTGTTGAAAATAAATATATAAATATATATAAATATAAAAATAAATAAAAGTGGATATGTAGTAATTATTTTGTTGTTATTGTTATAATTATAATAAATTTTAGGGTGATTATAACAAAGATTATTTTTATATTTTATGAGAAATATTGAATTACAAATTGGTTACAATTTACATAAATTGTTAGTTATTGTTATCTTTAAACATTTTAATTTCTAGTATTAGGTTTATTATTATTATTATTATTATTATCATTATTATTATTATTATTATTATATAGTGTTTTATTAATATTAATAACAATTGATAGTATTATTAAAATTGAAATATTTATAACTGATATTATTTAAGAAACAGATACTATGCGAATATATCTCCATCAATTCTTTTTTTTTCTGTATTGCCCGTGATTACTTTTTCACTAGAAAACAATTCAAACCGAATATTTTTTTTTTTTTACCTAAACCATTCAATTCAATAACCCTATATATATTGATCTGTATGCTGGCACTTAAAAAAAAAATATATAGATATAAATGAAAGGGAACCGACGGTTCCTTTACTCATCCTTTTTGGCCAAGATCAAAAACTGAACCAATTATCAAAATCCATTATTGTAGATGTGTTAGGAATGGATTACGTAAACTTTCTCTAAAATTTCAGCCTTCGATCCTTTCCAACAAATTTTAAATTCGAAGTCAGGGTTTTGTGGAATAAAAGGTTAACTACTGATAGTCGATCAAATTCAGTTTGTATGTTATGTTTTCGGTTAGATTGAAGATTTCAATAGATTATAGATGTGATTTGAAACTAACTTTGTATTGTAACATCTGTTCGAATCTGTCTTGATTGTGAAATCAATTTTTTTTAAGAACTAGCGACGGCAGCAGAAAAGATACTTCTGTTTTTTTTTTTTAAATTTTAATTTTTCTTTTTCTGAAATCACACGCGTTTACAGGACTAAAATGAATCAATGAATCTGTTAATTTGATTTTGGTTTTGAACTTGAGATTTATCGATTAGCTTAAGGGATGAAGAAGATGAACTCTGTACAAAATGAGTTAAATAAAATTGGGTTGATTAATTAAACAGAAAAACAGATTGGTTCCATGGTTAGGAGTTTTGGCGGTGGGCGAGAGGTCGGGGGTTCGAGTCCGGTTGTTGCCATTTTTTTTGGAAAAACATTTAAGGTAGCCTCCTTAATTATTATTACATGTATTATTTTTATTATTACTATTATTATTAATTGTTATTATTATCCTTTTAGTGTTATCCTTAATTATTATTATTATTATGGTTATCATCATTAACTTGTTATAAAAATTATTAATATTATTATTATTATCAATATTATCATTAAAGTATTATTATCATGATTATGATTATTATTATGAAGATAATAAAATTCATTAATATTTTCGTTGATAGTAGTATTAGTATTATTTTATAAATATAGAAATTTTTATAAACATGAGTATTATTGTTAATATTATTATTGTTACTATAATACAAGTTATTATTATTTTAACTAATATTAGTATTAATATCATTTTTGTAATTATTAGTATTATTATTACAAACAATTGTTATTATTAGTACTATCTTTATCATATATTTTAAAGTTATCATTATTATTATTATTAAAATTATCATAAAATTTTATCATAATTAATATTATTTTTATCAATATTATTATTAGTACTATTAACATATTTAATGAAGATTCTCTATATAAAAATAAATTAAAATTTTGTAATAAATGTTAATTATCTATATAAAGATAAATATATTTAATTAAGTTATTAATAAAACCCATGATATAAAATAACAAATAAAATCATTAATAATATATATATTTTTGTTCAATTACCACTACATGTATTAATATACATGATTGAATAATAGGTTCGTGAATCCGAGGCCAACCTTATACTTGACCAATGGTGTTATATGTATTTTTACTACAAAATACATTAGGTGAGTATATAGTTCCCTTTTAACTCTAAATATTTTGGGCTGAGAATACATGCGCTGTTTTGTTTATAAATGATTTATGTTATGGACACAAGTGATCAAAAATATAAATTCTACGTTGAGTTGTACCATGGCATATCTCTTTATACTTGGTAGCTGATATTTACGTGAGGAGCGTAAACGCGAATCCTGTTGATAGATCTATCGGGCCTGACAACCCCAACCGGGCTGGACGACCAGTTTTTAACGGTTGCACAGTACTTCATTTCGTTACTACACTTGGTACGGTGTAGGGTTTATTTAAGAGTATGCTGCTGTGATTTAAATGTTAAGTATGGTTACCAAGTGCTCAACATCTTTTCTCTACACGAGGAGTGTATTATGTATAAACTTTAAATCTTGTGGTCCATTATTATAACGCTGCTAGCATCAAACCTATATATCTCACCAACTTTATGTTGACTTTTTAAAGCATGTTATTCTCAGGTACAAATTAAGTCTTCCGCTGTGCATTTGCTCATGTTAAGAACATTACTTGGAGTCGATCATCGCAATGGGACCAATTGTTGAAGACTTCGTCCGGGAGGATTAGTTCGGGTCTCTACAGTTGATCACCTTACAAGATTGGAAGTGAGCTAGCAAACTTGAAAGTATTCTTGATTTTATGAAACTAGAACTTTTGGAATTTATGAAGAACACTTAGAACTTGAAGATAGAACTTGAGAGAGATCAATTAGATGAAGAAAATTGAAGAATGAAAGTGTTTGTAGGTGTTTTTGGTCGTTGGTGTATGGATTAGATATAAAGGATATGTTATTTTGTTTTCATGTAAATAAGTCATGAATGATTACTCATATTTTTGTAATTTTATGAGATATTTCATGCTAGTTGCCAAATGATGGTTCCCACATGTGTTAGGTGACTCACATGGGCTGCTAAGAGCTGATCATTGGAGTGTATATACCAATAGTACATACATCTAAAAGCTGTGTATTGTACGAGTACGAATACGGGTGCATGCGAGTAGAATTGTTGATGAAACTGAACGAGGATGTAATTGTAAGCATTTTTGTTAAGTAGAAGTATTTTGATAAGTGTCTTGAAGTCTTTCAAAAGTGTATGAATACATATTAAAACACTACATGTATATACATTTTAACTGAGTTGTTAAGTCATCGTTAGTCGTTACATGTAAATATTGTTTTGAAACCTTTAGGTTAACGATCTTGTTAAATGTTGTTAACCCAATGTTTATAATATCAAAAGAGATTTTAAATTATTATATTATCATGATATTATGATGTACGAATATCTCTTAATATGATATATATACATTAAATGTCGTTACAACGATAATCGTTACATATATGTCTCGTTTCAAAATCATTAAGTTAGTAGTCTTGTTTTTACATATGTAGTTCATTGTTAATATAATTAATGATATGTTTACTTATCATAATATCATGTTAACTATATATATAACCATATATATGTCATCATATAGTTTTTACAAGTTTTAACGTTCGTGAATCACCGGTCAACTTGGGTGGTCAATTGTCTATATGAAACCTATTTCAATTAATCAAGTCTTAACAAGTTTGATTGCTTAACATGTTGGAAACATTTAATCATGTAAATATCAATCTCAATTAATATATATAAACATGGAAAAGTTCGGGTCACTACAGTACCTACCCGTTAAATAAATTTCGTCCCGAAATTTTAAGCTGTTGAAGGTGTTGACGAATCTTCTGGAAATAGATGCGGGTATTTCTTCTTCATCTGATCTTCACGCTCCCAGGTGAACTCGGGTCCTCTACGAGCATTCCATCGAACCTTAACAATTGGTATCTTGTTTTGCTTAAGTCTTTTAACCTCACGATCCATTATTTCGACGGGTTCTTCGATGAATTGAAGTTTTTCGTTGATTTGGATTTCATCTAACGGAATAGTGAGATCTTCTTTAGCAAAACATTTCTTTAAATTCGAGACGTGGAAAGTGTTATGTACAGCTGCGAGTTGTTGAGGTAACTCTAGTCGGTAAGCTACTGGTCCGATACGATCAATAATCTTGAATGGTCCAATATACCTTGGATTTAATTTCCCTCGTTTACCAAATCGAACAACGCCTTTCCAAGGTGCAACTTTAAGCATGGCCATCTCTCCAATTTCAAATTCTATATCTTTTCTTTTAATGTCAGCGTAGCTCTTTTGTCGACTTTGGGCGGTTTTCAACCGTTGTTGAATTTGGATGATCTTCTCGGTAGTTTCTTGTATAATCTCCGGACCCGTAATCTGTCTATCCCCCACTTCACTCCAAGAAATCGGAGACCTGCACTTTCTACCATAAAGTGCTTCAAACGGCGCCATCTCAATGCTTGAATGGTAGCTGTTGTTGTAGGAAAATTCTGCTAACGGTATATGTCGATCCCAACTGTTTACGAAATCAATAACACATGCTCGTAGCATGTCTTCAAGCGTTTGTATCGTCCTTTCACTCTGCCCATCAGTTTGTGGATGATAGGCAGTACTCATGTCTAGACGAGTTCCTAATGCTTGCTGTAATGTCTGCCAGAATCTTGAAATAAATCTGCCATCCCTATCAGAGATAATAGAGATTGGTATTCCATGTCTGGATACGACTTCCTTCAAATACAGTCGTGCTAACTTCTCCATCTTGTCATCTTCTCTTATTGGCAGGAATTGTGCTGATTTGGTGAGACGATCAACTATTACCCAAATAGTATCAAAACCACTTGCAGTCCTTGGCAATTTAGTGATGAAATCCATGGTAATGTTTTCCCATTTCCATTCCGGGATTTCGGGTTGTTGAAGTAGACCTGATGGTTTCTGATGTTCAGCTTTGACCTTAGAACACGTCAAACATTCTCCTACGTATTTAGCAACATCGGCTTTCATACCCGGCCACCAAAAATGTTTCTTGAGATCCTTGTACATCTTCCCCGTTCCAGGATGTATTGAGTATCTGGTTTTATGAGCTTCTCTAAGTACCATTTCTCTCATATCTCCAAATTTTGGTACCCAAATCCTTTCAGCCCTATACCGGGTTCCGTCTTCCCGAATATTAAGATGCTTCTCCGATCCTTTGGGTATTTCATCCTTTAAATTTCCCTCTTTTAAAACTCCTTGTTGCGCCTCCTTTATTTGAGTAGTAATGTTATTATGAATCATTATATTCATAGATTTTACTCGAATGGGTTCTCTGTCCTTCCTGCTCAAGGCATCGGCTACCACATTTGCCTTCCCTGGGTGGTAACGAATCTCAAAGTCGTAATCATTCAATAATTCAATCCACCTACGCTGCCTCATATTCAGTTGTTTCTGATTAAATATGTGTTGAAGACTTTTGTGGTCGGTATATATATTACTTTTGACCCCATATAAGTAGTGCCTCCAAGTCTTTAATGCAAAAACAACCGCGCCTAATTCCAAATCATGCGTCGTATAATTTTGTTCGTGAATCTTCAATTGTCTAGACGCATAAGCAATCACCTTCGTTCGTTGCATTAATACACAACCGAGACCTTGCTTTGATGCATCACAATAAATCACAAAATCATCATTCCCTTCAGGCAATGACAATATAGGTGACGTAGTTAGCTTTTTCTTCAATAACTGAAACGCTTTCTCTTGTTCATCATTCCATTCAAATTTCTTCCCTTTATGCGTTAATGCAGTCAAGGGTTTTGCTATTCTGGAAAAGTCTTGGATGAACCTTCTGTAGTAACCAGCTAGTCCTAAAAACTGGCGTATGTGTTTCGGAGTTTTCGGGGTTTCCCACTTTTCAACAGTTTCTATCTTTGCTGGATCCACCTTAATACCTTCTTTGCTCACTATGTGACCGAGGAATTGAACTTCTTCCAACCAAAATGCACACTTTGAAAACTTAGCGTACAATTCTTCCTTCCTCAATACTTCTAACACCTTTCTCAAATGTTCACCGTGTTCTTGGTCATTCTTTGAGTAAATAAGTATGTCATCAATGAAAACAATGACAAACTTGTCAAGGTATGGTCCATACACTCGGTTCATAAGGTCCATGAACACAGCTGGTGAAATGTCCCGTTCTTATTGATTAAAAACGTTCCATATTAATTGATTTCGTTGCGAGGTTTTGACCTCTAAATGAGACGTTTTTCAAAGACTGCATTCATTTTAAAACAAACCATAACCTTTATTTCATCAATAAAGGTTTAAAAAGCTTTACGTAGATTATCAAATAATGATAATCTAAAATATCCTGTTTACACACGACCATTACATAATGGTTTACAATACAAATATGTTACAACAAAATAAGTTTCTTGAATGCAGTTTTTACACAATATCATACAAGCATGGACTCCAAATCTCGTCCTTATTTAATTATGCGACAGCAGAAGCTTCTTAATAATCACCTGAGAATAAACATGCTTAAAACGTCAACAAAAATGTTGGTGAGTTATAGGTTTAACCTATATATATCAAATCATAATAATAGACCACAAGATTTCATATTTCAATACACATCCCATACATAGAGATAAAAATCATTCATATGGTGAACACCTGGTAACCGACATTAACAAGATGCATATATAAGAATATCCCCATCATTCCGGGACACCCTTCGGATATGATATAAATTTCGAAGTACTAAAGCATCCGGTACTTTGGATGGGGTTTGTTAAGCCCAATAGATCTATCTTTAGGATTCGCGTCAATTAGGGTGTCTGTTCCCTAATTCTTAGATTACCAGACTTAATAAAAAGGGGCATATTCGATTTCGATAATTCAACCATAGAATGTAGTTTCACGTACTTGTGTCTATTTTGTAAATCATTTATAAAACCTGCATGTATTCTCATCCCAAAAATATTAGATTTTAAAAGTGGGACTATAACTCACTTTCACAGATTTTTACTTCGTCGGGAAGTAAGACTTGGCCACTGTTGATTCACGAACCTATAACAATATATACATATATATTAAAGTATGTTCAAAATATATTTACAACACTTTTAATATATTTTGATGTTTTAAGTTTATTAAGTCAGCTGTCCTCGTTAGTAACCTATAACTAGTTGTCCACAGTTAGATGTACAGAAATAAATCGATAAATATTATCTTGAATCAATCCACGACCCAGTGTATACGTATCTCAGTATTGATCACAACTCAAACTATATATATTTTGGAATCAACCTCAACCCTGTATAGCTAACTCCAACATTCACATATAGAGTGTCTATGGTTGTTCCGAAATATATATAGATGTGTCGACATGATAGGTCGAAACATTGTATACGTGTCTATGGTATCTCAAGATTACATAATATACAATACAAGTTGATTAAGTTATGGTTGGAATAGATTTGTTACCAATTTTCACGTAGCTAAAATGAGAAAAATTATCCAATCTTGTTTTACCCATAACTTCTTCATTTTAAATCCGTTTTTAGTGAATCAAATTGCTATGGTTTCATATTGAACTCTATTTTATGAATCTAAACAGAAAAAGTATAGGTTTATAGTCGGAAAAATAAGTTACAAGTCGTTTTTGTAAAGGTAGTCATTTCAGTCGAAAGAACGACGTCTAGATGACCATTTTAGAAAACATACTTCCACTTTAAGTTTAACCATAATTTTTGGATATAGTTTCATGTTCATAATAAAAATCATTTTCTCAGAATAACAACTTTTAAATCAAAGTTTATCATAGTTTTTAATTAACTAACCCAAAACAGCCCGCGGTGTTACTACGACGGCGTAAATCCGGTTTTACGGTGTTTTTCGTGTTTCCAGGTTTTAAATCATTAAGTTAGCATATCATATAGATATAGAACATGTGTTTAGTTGATTTTAAAAGTCAAGTTAGAAGGATTAACTTTTATTTGCGAACAAGTTTAGAATTAACTAAACTATGTTCTAGTGATTACAAGTTTAAACCTTCGAATAAGATAGCTTTATATGTATGAATCGAATGATGTTATGAACATCATTACTACCTTAAGTTCCTTGGATAAACCTACTGGAAAAGAGAAAAATGGATCTAGCTTCAACGGATCCTTAGATGGCTCGAAGTTCTTGAAGCAGAATCATGACACGAAAACAAGTTCAAGTAAGATCATCACTTGAAATAAGATTGTTATAATTATAGAAATTGAACCAAAGTTTGAATATGATTATTACCTTGTATTAGAATGATAACCTACTGTAAGAAACAAAGATTTCTTGAGGTTGGATGATCACCTTACAAGATTGTAAGTGAGCTAGCAAACTTGAAAGTATTCTTGATTTTATGAAACTAGAACTTTTGGAATTTATGAAGAACACTTAGAACTTGAAGATAGAACTTGAGAGAGATCAATTAGATGAAGAAAATTGAAGAATGAAAGTGTTTGTAGGTGTTTTTGGTCGTTGGTGTATGGATTAGATATAAAGGATATGTTATTTTGTTTTCATGTAAATAAGTCATGAATGATTACTCATATTTTTGTAATTTTATGAGATATTTCATGCTAGTTGCCAAATGATGGTTCCCACATGTGTTAGGTGACTCACATGGGCTGCTAAGAGCTGATCATTGGAGTGTATATACCAATAGTACATACATCTAAAAGCTGTGTATTGTACGAGTACGAATACGGGTGCATACGAGTAGAATTGTTGATGAAACTGAACGAGGATGTAATTGTAAGCATTTTTGTTAAGTAGAAGTATTTTGATAAGTGTATTGAAGTCTTTCAAAAGTGTATAAATACATATTAAAACACTACATGTATATATATTTTAACTGAGTCGTTAACTCATCGTTAGTCGTTACATGTAAATGTTGTTTTGAAACCTTTAGGTTAACGATCTTGTTGAATGTTGTTAACCCATTGTTTATTATAACAAATGAGATGTTAAATTGTTATATTATCATGATATTATGATATATAATATATCTTAGTATGATGTATATACTGTTAAATGTCGTTACAACGATAATCGTTACATATATGTCTCGTTTCGAAATCATTAAGTTAGTAGTCTTATTTTTACATATGTAATTCATTGTTAATACACTTAATAATATATTTACTTATCATTTAACATAATTAACCAAGTGTATCAATATCTTAATATGATTCATATGTACCTAGTAAGACGTTGTTATAACGATAATCGTTATATATATCGTTTTCGAGTTTCTTAAATTAATAGTCTCATTTTTATGTATATAACTCATTGTTAAAATACCTAATGAGATACATACTTATAATAAAATCATGTTAACTATATATATAACCATATATATGTCATCGTATAGTTTTTACATGTTTTAACGTTCGTGAATCACCGGTCAACTTGGGTGGTCAATTGTCTATATGAAACATATTTCAATTAATCAAGTCTTAACAAGTTTGATTGCTTAACATGTTGGAAACATTTAATCATGTAAATATCAATCTCAATTAATATATATAAACATGGAAAAGTTCGGGTCACTACAGTACCTACCCGTTAAATAAATTTCGTCCCGAAATTTTAAGCTGTTGAAGGTGTTGACGAATCTTCTGGAAATAGATGCGGGTATTTCTTCTTCATCTGATCTTCCCGCTCCCAGGTGAACTCGGGTCCTCTACGAGCATTCCATCGAACCTTAACAATTGGTATCTTGTTTTGCTTAAGTCTTTTAACCTCACGATCCATTATTTCGACGGGTTCTTCGATGAATTGAAGTTTTTCGTTGATTTGGATTTCATCTAACGGAATAGTGAGATCTTCTTTAGCAAAACATTTCTTCAAATTCGAGACGTGGAAAGTGTTATGTACAGCCGCGAGTTGTTGAGGTAACTCAAGTCGGTAAGCTACTGGTCCGACACGATCAATAATCTTGAATGGTCCAATATACCTCGGATTTAATTTCCCTCGTTTACCAAATCGAACAACGCCTTTCCAAGGTGCAACTTTAAGCATGACCATCTCTCCAATTTCAAATTCTATATCTTTTCTTTTAATGTCAGCGTAGCTCTTTTGTCGACTTTGGGCGGTTTTCAACCGTTGTTGAATTTGGATGATCTTCTCGGTAGTTTCTTGTATAATCTCCGGACCCGTAATCTGTCTATCCCCCACTTCACTCCAACAAATTGGAGACCTGCACTTTCTACCATAAAGTGCTTCAAACGGCGCCATCTCAATGCTTGAATGGTAGCTGTTGTTGTAGGAAAATTCTGCTAACGGTAGATGTTGATCCCAACTGTTTCCGAAATCAATAACACATGCTCGTAGCATGTCTTCAAGCGTTTGTATCGTCCTTTCGCTCTGCCCATCAGTTTGTGGATGATAGGCAGTACTCATGTCTAGACGAGTTCCTAATGCTTGCTGTAATGTCTGCCAGAATCTTGAAATAAATCTACCATCCCTATCAGAGATAATAGAGATTGGTATTCCATGTCTGGAGACGACTTCCTTCAAATACAGTCGTGCTAACTTCTCCATCTTGTCATCTTCTCTTATTGGTAGGAAGTATGCTGATTTGGTGAGACGATCAACTATTACCCAAATAGTATCAAAACCACTTGCAGTCCTTGGCAATTTAGTGATGAAATCCATGGTAATGTTTTCCCATTTCCATTCCGGGATTTCGGGTTGTTGAAGTAGACCTGATGGTTTCTGATGCTCAGCTTTGACCTTAGAACACGTCAAACATTCTCCTACATATTTAGCAACATCGGCTTTCATACCTGGCCACCAAAAATGTTTCTTGAGATCCTTGTACATCTTCCCCGTTCCAGGATGTATTGAGTATCTGGTTTTATGAGCTTCTCTAAGTACCATTTCTCTCATACCTCCAAATTTTGGTACCCAAATCCTTTCAGCCCTATACCGGGTTCCGTCTTCCCGAATATTAAGATGCTTCTCCGATCCTTTGGGTATTTCATCCTTTAAATTTCCCTCTTTTAAAACTCCTTGTTGCGCCTCCTTTATTTGAGTAGTAAGGTTATTATGAATCATTATATTCATAGATTTTACTCGAATGGGTTCTCTGTCCTTCCTGCTCAAGGCATCGGCTACCACATTTGCCTTCCCCGGGTGGTAACGAATCTCAAAGTCATAATCATTCAATAATTCAATCCACCTACGCTGCCTCATATTCAGTTGTTTCTGATTAAATATGTGTTGAAGACTTTTGTGGTCGGTATATATAATACTTTTGACCCCATATAAGTAGTGCCTCCAAGTCTTTAATGCAAAAACAACCGCGCCTAATTCCAAATCACGCGTCGTATAATTTTGTTCGTGAATCTTCAATTGTCTAGACGCATAAGCAATCACCTTCGTTCGTTGCATTAATACACAACCGAGACCTTGCTTTGATGCGTCACAATAAATCACAAAATCATCATTCCCTTCAGGCAATGACAATATAGGTGCCGTAGTTAGCTTTTTCTTCAATAACTGAAACGCTTTCTCTTGTTCATCATTCCATTCAAATTTCTTCCCTTTATGCGTTAATGCAGTCAAGGGTTTTGCTATTCTGGAAAAGTCTTGGATGAACCTTCTCTAGTAACCAGCTAGTCCTAAAAACTGGCGTATGTGTTTCGGAGTTTTCGGGGTTTCCCACTTTTCAACAGTTTCTATCTTTGCCGGATCCACCTTAATACCTTCTTTGTTCACTATGTGACCGAGGAATTGAACTTCTTCCAACCAAAATGCACACTTTGAAAACTTAGCGTACAATTTTTCCTTCCTCAATACTTCTAACACCTTTCTCAAATGTTCACCGTGTTCTTGGTCATTCTTTGAGTAAATAAGTATGTCATCAATGAAAACAATGACAAACTTGTCAAGGTATGGTCCACACACTCGGTTCATAAGGTCCATGAACACAGCTGTTGCATTAGTTAAACCAAACGGCATGACCATAAACTCGTAATGACCGTAACGTGTTCTGAAAGCAGTCTTTGGAATATCATCTTCTTTCACCCGCATTTGATGATACCCGGAACGTAAGTCAATCTTTGAATAAACAGACGAGCCTTGTAGTTGATCAAATAAGTCGTCGATTCTCGGTAGTGGGTAGCGGTTCTTGATGGTAAGTTTGTTCAACTCTCGGTAGTCGATACACAACCTGAATGTACCATCTTTCTTCTTGACAAACAAAACAGGAGCTCCCCACGGTGATGTGCTTGGTCGAATGAAACCACGCTCTAAAAGTTCTTGTAATTGGCTTTGTAGTTCTTTCATCTCGCTGGGTGCGAGTCTGTAAGGAGCACGAGCTATTGGTGCAGCTCCTGGTACAAGATCTATTTGAAATTCAATGGATCGATGTGGGGGTAATCCCGGTAATTCTTTCGGAAATACATCAGGAAATTCTTTTGCGACGGGAACATCATTGATGCTCTTTTCTTCAGTTTGTACTTTCTCGACGTGTGCTAGAACAGCATAGCAACCTTTTCTTATTAGTTTTTGTGCCTTCAAATTACTAATAAGATGTAGCTTCGTGTTGCCCTTTTCTCCGTACACCATTAAGGGTTTTCCTTTTTCTCGTATAATGCGAATTGCATTTTTGTAACAAACGATCTCTGCTTTCACTTCTTTCAACCAGTCCATACCGATTATCACATCAAAACTCCCTAACTCTACTGGTATCAAATCAATCTTAAATGTTTCGCTAACCAGTTTAATTTCTCGATTCCGACATATATTATCTGCTGAAATTAATTTACCATTTGCTAATTCGAGTAAAAATTTACTATCCAAAGGCGTCAATGGACAACTTAATTTAGCACAAAAATCTCTACTCATATAGCTTCTATCCGCACCCGAATCAAATAAAACGTAAGCAGATTTATTGTCAATAAGAAACGTACCCGTAACAAGCTCCGGGTCTTCCTGTGCCTCTGCCGCATTAATATTGAAAACTCTTCCGCGGCCTTGTCCATTCGTGTTCTCCTGGTTCGGGCAATTTCTAATAATGTGGCCCGGTTTTCCACATTTATAACAAACTACATTGGCATAACTTGCTCCGACACTACTTGCTCCGCCATTACTCGTTCCAACACCATTTGTTCCTTTCGTTCTATTAACCCCTGGTCCGTAGACCTCACACTTCGCCGCGCTATGACCATTTCTTTTACACTTGTTGCAAAATTTGGTGCAGAACCCCGAGTGATACTTTTCACACCTTTGGCATAGCTGCTTCTGATTGTTGTTGTTGTTGTTGCGGTTATTATTGTTATTGGGATGATTGTTGTAGTTGCTGTTGTTGTTGTTGTTGTTGTTGTTGTTGTTGGGCCGTTTGTTGTAGTTGCGATTGATGTTGCGATTGTTGGGATAATTGTTGCGATTATTGTTGTAATTGCTGTTGTTATTGTATTGGTGATTCTTATCACCGTTTTCCTCCCACTTTCTTTTGACTTGCTTCACATTGGCCTCTTCAGCAGTCTGTTCTTTAATTCTTTCTTCAATCTGGTTCACTAGTTTGTGAGCCATTCTACATGCCTGTTGTATAGAGGCGGGCTCGTGTGAACTTATATCTTCTTGGATTCTTTCCGGTAATCCTTTCACAAACGCGTCGATCTTCTCTTCCTCATCTTCGAATGCTCCCGGACACAATAGGCACAATTCTGTGAATCGTCTTTCGTACGTGGTAATATCAAATCCTTGGGTTCGTAACCCTCTAAGTTCTGTCTTGAGCTTATTGACCTCGGTTCTGGGACGGTACTTCTCGTTCATCAAGTGCTTGAATGCTGACCACGGTAGTGCGTACGCATCGTCTTGTCCCACTTTCTCTAGATAGGTATTCCACCATGTTAACGCAGAACCTGTGAAGGTATGCGTAGCGTACTTCACTTTGTCCTCTTCAGTACACTTACTTATGGCAAACACCGATTCGACCTTCTCGGTCCACCGTTTCAATCCGATTGGTCCTTCGGTTCCATCAAATTCCAAAGGTTTGCAGGCAGTGAATTCTTTGTAGGTGCATCCTACACGATTTCCTGTACTGCCAGATCCAAGGTTATTGTTGGTATGTAGCGCAGCTTGTACTGCGGCTATGTTTGAAGCTAGAAAAGTACGGAATTCCTCTTCATTCATATTCACGGTGTGTCGAGTAGTCGGTGCCATTTCCTTCAAAATAGTCAAATGGAACAAGTTAATCATACAGAATATTAAGAGTAGTTAATAGTATTTCGTAGCATAATATGAACTCATTTATAAAAGCTTTTTCTTCATATTAGCATTTTATAAGTTTAAATTCGGGTAGTACCTACCCGTTAAGTTCATACTTAGTAGCTAATATACAATTCAACTACTACAATTCTATATGAAAAACTGATTATAATAATATTTCGCGTTCAAACTTTTATACAATATTTTACAAACTTACAATACCGCTTATTTTACATAAAGCATGAAATATAGTACACAATAACTTTGATACAAGATAGTTGTGAAGATAATTCTAGCTAGTACACAAGTCGTTCAGCAAAGGCAATAAAGACACGTAATTCATACGTCCAGAAACAAGTCATGCATTCTGGTTTTACTAGGACTACTTCCCATCCTTGGTCTTGTGCAACATAACCGTTATGGCCGTTGATAAGACAGCGTGTTGTAACATCGTCAAAGGGACGAGGGTTACGTAATGTCCAACAGTCCCGTAATAATCTAAAAACCTCATTTCTCACCCCAATTACCGACTCCGTCACTTGTGGAAACGTTTTGTTTAATAGTTGTAGCCCGATGTTCTTGTTCTCACTTTGGTGAGAAGCGAACATTACTAATCCGTAAGCATAACATGCTTCTTTATGTTGCATGTTAGCCGCTTTTTCTAAATCACGAAGTCCAATATTCGGATATATTGAGTCAAAATAATTTCTTAACCCGTTGCGTAAAATAGCATTTGGGTTCCCCGCAATATATGCGTCAAAGTAAACACATCGTAACTTATGGGTTTCCCAATGTGATATCCCCCATCTTTCAAACGAAAGTCTCTTATAAACCAAGACATTCTTGGAACGTTCTTCGAATGTCTTACAAACTGATCTCGCCTTAAATAGTTGTGCCGAGGAATTCTGGCCGACTCTAGACAAGATTTCATCAATCATGTCTCCGGGTAGGTCTCTTAAAATATTGGGTTGTCTATCCATTTTGTGTTTTTAAACTGTAAAATAGACAAGAGTTAGATTCATAAAAAAATACTTATTAATACAAGCAATTTTTACATATATCATAAAGCATAAGAACACTATATTACATATATTACACCACACGAATACAACTATCTTATTCCGACTCGCTCGTTTCTTCTTCTTCGGTTTTGGTTCGTTTTGCCAAGTTTCTAGGGATATATGATGTTCCCCTAATACGAGCCGTCGTTGTCCACATTGGTTTAGAAAAACCTGGTGGTTTAGAGGTTCCCGGGTCATTGTTACAACTTAAGAACTTCGGGGGTTGACGATACATATAAAGTTCATCGGGGTTGGAATTAGATTTCTCTATTTTTATACCCTTTTCCTTATTATTTTCTTTTGCCTTTTTAAATTCTGTTGGGGTAATTTCTATAACATCATCGGAATTCTCGTCGGAATCCGATTCATCGGAGAATTGGTAATCCTCCCAATATTTTGCTTCCTTGGCAGAAACACCATTGACCATAATTAACCTTGGTCGGTTGGTTGAGGATTTTCTTTTACTTAACCGTTTTATTATTTCCCCCACCGGTTCTATTTCTTCATCCGGTTCCGATTCTTCTTCCGGTTCCGATTCTTCTTCCGGTTCCGACTCTTCTTCCGGTTCCTCTTCGGGAACTTGTGAATCAGTCCACGAATCATTCCAATTTACATTTGACTCTTCATTATTATTAGGTGAGTCAATGGGACTTGTTCTAGAGGTAGACATCTATCACATAATATCAAACACGATAAGAGATTAATATATCACATAATATTCATATGTTAAAAATATATAGTTTCCAACAAAAATGTTTAGCAATCATTTTTAAAGAAAACACGGTCGAAGTCCAGACTCACTAATGCATCCTAACAAACTCGATAAGACACACTAATGCAAATTTTCTGGTTCTCTAAGACCAACGCTCTGATACCAACTGAAATGTCCCGTTCTTATTGATTAAAAACGTTCCATATTAATTGATTTCGTTGCGAGGTTTTGACCTCTAAATGAGACGTTTTTCAAAGACTGCATTCATTTTAAAACAAACCATAACCTTTATTTCATCAATAAAGGTTTAAAAAGCTTTACGTAGATTATCAAATAATGATAATATAAAATATCCTGTTTACACACGACCATTACATAATGGTTTACAATACAAATATGTTACAACAAAATAAGTTTCTTGAATGCAGTTTTTACACAATATCATACAAGCATGGACTCCAAATCTCGTCCTTATTTAATTATGCGACAGCAGAAGCTTCTTAATAATCACCTGAGAATAAACATGCTTAAAACGTCAACAAAAATGTTGGTGAGTTATAGGTTTAACCTATATATATCAAATCATAATAATAGACCACAAGATTTCATATTTCAATACACATCCCATACATAGAGATAAAAATCATTCATATGGTGAACACCTGGTAACCGACATTAACAAGATGCATATATAAGAATATCCCCATCATTCCGGGACACCCTTCGGATATGATATAAATTTCGAAGTACTAAAGCATCCGGTACTTTGGATGGGGTTTGTTAAGCCCAATAGATCTATCTTTAGGATTCGCGTCAATTAGGGTGTCTGTTCCCTAATTCTTAGATTACCAGACTTAATAAAAAGGGGCATATTCGATTTCGATAATTCAACCATAGAATGTAGTTTCACGTACTTGTGTCTATTTTGTAAATCATTTATAAAACCTGCATGTATTCTCATCCCAAAAATATTAGATTTTAAAAGTGGGACTATAACTCACTTTCACAGATTTTTACTTCGTCGGGAAGTAAGACTTGGCCACTGTTGATTCACGAACCTATAACAATATATACATATATATTAAAGTATGTTCAAAATATATTTACAACACTTTTAATATATTTTGATGTTTTAAGTTTATTAAGTCAGCTGTCCTCGTTAGTAACCTATAACTAGTTGTCCACAGTTAGATGTACAGAAATAAATCGATAAATATTATCTTGAATCAATCCACGACCCAGTGTATACGTATCTCAGTATTGATCACAACTCAAACTATATATATTTTGGAATCAACCTCAACCCTGTATAGCTAACTCCAACATTCACATATAGAGTGTCTATGGTTGTTCCGAAATATATATAGATGTGTCGACATGATAGGTCGAAACATTGTATACGTGTCTATGGTATCTCAAGATTACATAATATACAATACAAGTTGATTAAGTTATGGTTGGAATAGATTTGTTACCAATTTTCACGTAGCTAAAATGAGAAAAATTATCCAATCTTGTTTTACCCATAACTTCTTCATTTTAAATCCGTTTTTAGTGAATCAAATTGCTATGGTTTCATATTGAACTCTATTTTATGAATCTAAACAGAAAAAGTATAGGTTTATAGTCGGAAAAATAAGTTACAAGTCGTTTTTGTAAAGGTAGTCATTTCAGTCGAAAGAACGACGTCTAGATGACCATTTTAGAAAACATACTTCCACTTTGAGTTTAACCATAATTTTTGGATATAGTTTCATGTTCATAATAAAAATCATTTTCTCAGAATAACAACTTTTAAATCAAAGTTTATCATAGTTTTTAATTAACTAACCCAAAACAGCCCGCGGTGTTACTACGACGGCGTAAATCCGGTTTTACGGTGTTTTTCGTGTTTCCAGGTTTTAAATCATTAAGTTAGCATATCATATAGATATAGAACATGTGTTTAGTTGATTTTAAAAGTCAAGTTAGAAGGATTAACTTTTATTTGCGAACAAGTTTAGAATTAACTAAACTATGTTCTAGTGATTACAAGTTTAAACCTTCGAATAAGATAGCTTTATATGTATGAATCGAATGATGTTATGAACATCATTACTACCTTAAGTTCCTTGGATAAACCTACTGGAAAAGAGAAAAATGGATCTAGCTTCAACGGATCCTTAGATGGCTCGAAGTTCTTGAAGCAGAATCATGACACGAAAACAAGTTCAAGTAAGATCATCACTTGAAATAAGATTGTTATAATTATAGAAATTGAACCAAAGTTTGAATATGATTATTACCTTGTATTAGAATGATAACCTACTGTAAGAAACAAAGATTTCTTGAGGTTGGATGATCACCTTACAAGATTGTAAGTGAGCTAGCAAACTTGATAGTATTCTTGATTTTATGAAACTAGAACTTTTGGAATTTATGAAGAACACTTAGAACTTGAAGATAGAACTTGAGAGAGATCAATTAGATGAAGAAAATTGAAGAATGAAAGTGTTTGTAGGTGTTTTTGGTCGTTGGTGTATGGATTAGATATAAAGGATATGTTATTTTGTTTTCATGTAAATAAGTCATGAATGATTACTCATATTTTTGTAATTTTATGAGATATTTCATGCTAGTTGCCAAATGATGGTTCCCACATGTGTTAGGTGACTCACATGGGCTGCTAAGAGCTGATCATTGGAGTGTATATACCAATAGTACATACATCTAAAAGCTGTGTATTGTACGAGTACGAATACGGGTGCATACGAGTAGAATTGTTGATGAAACTGAACGAGGATGTAATTGTAAGCATTTTTGTTAAGTAGAAGTATTTTGATAAGTGTATTGAAGTCTTTAAAAAGTGTATAAATACATATTAAAACACTACATGTATATATATTTTAACTGAGTCGTTAACTCATCGTTAGTCGTTACATGTAAATGTTGTTTTGAAACCTTTAGGTTAACGATCTTGTTGAATGTTGTTAACCCATTGTTTATTATAACAAATGAGATGTTAAATTGTTATATTATCATGATATTATGATATATAATATATCTTAGTATGATGTATATACTGTTAAATGTCGTTACAACGATAATCGTTACATATATGTCTCGTTTCGAAATCATTAAGTTAGTAGTCTTATTTTTACATATGTAATTCATTGTTAATACACTTAATAATATATTTACTTATCATTTAACATAATTAACCAAGTGTATCAATATCTTAATATGATTCATATGTACCTAGTAAGACGTTGTTATAACGATAATCGTTATATATATCGTTTTCGAGTTTCTTAAATTAATAGTCTCATTTTTATGTATATAACTCATTGTTAAAATACCTAATGAGATACATACTTATAATAAAATCATGTTAACTATATATATAACCATATATATGTCATCGTATAGTTTTTACATGTTTTAACGTTCGTGAATCACCGGTCAACTTGGGTGGTCAATTGTCTATATGAAACATATTTCAATTAATCAAGTCTTAACAAGTTTGATTGCTTAACATGTTGGAAACATTTAATCATGTAAATATCAATCTCAATTAATATATATAAACATGGAAAAGTTCGGGTCACTACAGCTGGTGCATTAGTTAAACCAAACGGCATGACCATAAACTCGTAATGACCGTAACGTGTTCTGAAAGCAGTCTTTGGAATATCATCTTCTTTCACCCGCATTTGATGATACCCGGAACGTAAGTCAATCTTTGAATAAACAGACGAGCCTTGTAGTTGATCAAATAAGTCATCGATTCTCGGTAGTGGGTAGCGGTTCTTGATGGTAAGGTTGTTCAACTCTCGGTAGTCGATACACAACCTGAATGTACCATCTTTCTTCTTGACAAACAAAATAGGAGCTCCCCACGGTGATGTGCTTGGTCGAATGAAACCACGCTCTAAAAGTTCTTGTAATTGGCTTTGTAGTTCTTTCATCTCACTGGGTGCGAGTCTGTAAGGAGCACGAGCTATTGGTGCAGCTCCTGGTACAAGATCTATTTGAAATTCAACGGATCGATGTGGGGGTAATCCCGGTAATTCTTTCGGAAATACATCAGGAAATTCTTTTGCGACGGGAACATCATTGATGCTCTTTTCTTTAGTTTGTACTTTCTCGACGTGTGCTAGAACAGCATAGCAACCTTTTCTTATTAGTTTTTGTGCCTTCAAATTACTAATAAGATGTAGCTTCGTGTTGCCCTTTTCTCCGTACACCATTAAGGGTTTTCCTTTTTCTCGTATAATGCGAATTGCATTTTTGTAACAAACGATCTCCGATTTCACTTCTTTCAACCAGTCCATACCGATTATCACATCAAGACTCCCTAACTCTACTGGTATCAAATCAATCTTAAATGTTTCGCTAACCAGTTTAATTTCTCGATTCCGACATATATTATCTGCTGAAATTAATTTACCATTTGCTAATTCAAGTAAAAATTTACTATCCAAAGGCGTCAATGGACAACTTAATTTAGCACAAAAATCTCTACTCATATAGCTTCTATCCGCACCCGAATCAAATAAAACGTAAGCAGATTTATTGTCAATAAGAAACGTACCCGTAACAAGCTCCGGGTCTTCCTGTGCCTCTGCCGCATTAATATTGAAAACTCTTCCACGGCCTTGTCCATTCGTGTTCTCCTGGTTCGGGCAATTTCTAATAATGTGGCCCGGTTTTCCACATTTATAACAAACTACATTGGCATAACTTGCTCCGACACTACTTGCTCCGCCATTACTCGTTCCGACACCATTTGTTCCTTTCGTTCTATTAACCCCTGGTCCGTAGACCTCACACTTCACCTCGCTATGACCATTTCTTTTACACTTGTTGCAAAATTTGGTGCAGAACCCCGAGTGATTCTTTTCACACCTTTGGCATAGCTGCTTCTGATTATTGTTGTTGTTGCGGTTATTATTGTTGTTGGGATGATTGTTGTAGTTGCTGTTGTTGTTGTTTTTGTTGGGCCGTTTGTTGTAGTTGCGATTAATGTTGCGATTGTTGGGATAATTGCTGCGATTATTGTTGTAATTGCTGTTATTGTTGTATTGGTGATTCTTATCACCGTTTTCCTCCCACTTTCTTTTGACTTGCTTCACATTGGCCTCTTCAGCAGTCTGTTCTTTAATTCTTTCTTCAATCTGGTTCACTAGTTTGTGAGCCATTCTACATGCCTGTTGTATAGAGGCGGGCTCGTGTGAACTTATATCTTCTTGGATTCTTTCCGGTAATCCTTTCACAAATGCGTCGATCTTCTCTTCCTCATCTTCGAATGCTCCCGGACACAATAGGTACAATTCTGTGAATCGTCTTTCGTATGTGGTAATATCAAATCCTTGGGTTCGTAATCCTCTAAGTTCTGTCTTGAGCTTATTGACCTCGGTTCTGGGACGGTACTTCTCGTTCATCAAGTGCTTGAATGCTGACCACGGTAGTGCGTACGCATCGTCTTGTCCCACTTGCTCTAGATAGGTATTCCACCATGTTAACGCAGAACCTGTGAAGGTATGTGTAGCGTACTTCACTTTGTCCTCTTCAGTACACTTACTTATGGCAAACACCGATTCGACCTTCTCGGTCCACCGTTTCAATCCGATCGGTCCTTCGGTTCCATCAAATTCTAAAGGTTTGCAGGCAGTGAATTCTTTGTAGGTGCATCCTACACGATTTCCTGTACTGTTAGATCCAAGGTTATTGTTGGTATGTAGCGCAGCCTGTACTGCGGCTATGTTTGAAGCTAGAAAAGTACGGAATTCCTCTTCATTCATATTCACGGTGTGTCGAGTAGTCGGTGCCATTTCCTTCAAAATAGTTAAATGGAACAAGTTAATCATACAGAATATTAAGAGTAGTTAATAGTATTTCGTAGCATAATATGAACTCATTTATAAAAGCTTTTTGTTCATATTAGCGTTTTATAAGTTTAAATTCGGGTAGTACCTACCCGTTAGGTTCATACTTAGTAGCTAATATACAATTCAACTACTACAATTCTATATGAAAAACTGATTATAATAATATTTCGCGTTCAAACCTTTATACAATATTTTACAAACTTACAATACCGCTTATTTTACATAAAGCATGAAATATAGTACACAATAACTTTGATACACTATAGTTGTGAAGATAATTCTAGCTAGTACACAAGTCGTTCAGCAAAGGCAATAAAGACACGTAATTCCTACGTCCAGAAACAAGTCATGCATTCTGGTTTTACTAGGACTACTTCCCATCCTTGGTCTTGTGCAACATAATCGTTATGGCCGTTGATAAGACAGCGTGTTGTAACGTCGTCAAAGGGACGAGGGTTACGTAATGTCCAACAGTCCCGTAATAATCTAAAAACCTCATTTCTTACCCCAATTACCGACTCCGTCACTTGTGGAAACGTTTTGTTTAATAGTTGTAGCCCGATGTTCTTGTTCTCACTTTGGTGAGAAGCGAACATTACTAATCCGTAAGCATAACATGCTTCTTTATGTTGCATGTTAGCCGCTTTTTCTAAATCACGAAGTCCAATATTCGGATATATTGAGTCAAAATAATTTCTTAACCCGTTGCGTAAAATAGCATTTGGGTTCCCCGCAATATATGCGTCAAAGTAAACACATCGTAACTTATGGGTTTCCCAATGTGATATCCCCCATCTTTCAAACGAAAGTCTCTTATAAACCAAGACATTCTTGGAACGTTCTTCGAATGTCTTACAAACTGATCTCGCCTTAAATAGTTGTGCCGAGGAATTCTGGCCGACTCTAGACAAGATTTCATCAATCATGTCTCCGGGTAGGTCTCTTAAAATATTGGGTTGTCTATCCATTTTGTGTTTTTAAACTGTAAAATAGACAAGAGTTAGATTCATAAAAAAAATACTTATTAATACAAGCAATTTTTACATATATCATAAAGCATAAGAACACTATATTACATATATTACATCACACGAATACAACTATCTTATTCCGACTCGCTCGTTTCTTCTTCTTCGGTTTTGGTTCGTTTTGCCAAGTTTCTAGGGATATATGATGTTCCCCTAATACGAGCCGTCGTTGTCCACATTGGTTTAGAAAAACCTGGTGGTTTAGAGGTTCCCGGGTCATTGTTACAACTTAAGAACTTCGGGGGTTGACGATACATATAAAGTTCATCGGGGTTGGAATTAGATTTCTCTATTTTTATGCCCTTTCCCTTATTATTTTCTTTTGCCTTTTTAAATTCAGTTGGGGTAATTTCTATAACATCATCGGAATTCTCGTCGGAATCCGATTCATCGGAGAATTGGTAATCCTCCCAATATTTTGCTTCCTTGGCGGAAACACCATTGACCATAATTAACCTTGGTCGGTTGGTTGAGGATTTTCTTTTACTTAACCGTTTTATTATTTCACCCACCGGTTCTATTTCTTCATCCGGTTCCGATTCTTCTTCCGGTTCCGATTCTTCTTCCGGTTCCGACTCTTCTTCCGGTTCCTCTTCGGGAACTTGTGAATCAGTCCACGAATCATTCCAATTTACATTTGACTCTTCATTATTATTAGGTGAGTCAATGGGACTTGTTCTAGAGGTAGACATCTATCACATAATATCAAACGCGTTAAGAGATTAATATATCACATAATATTCACATGTTAAAAATATATAGTTTCCAACAAAATTTGTTAAGCAATCATTTTTCAAGTAAACACGGTCGAAGTCCAGACTCACTAATGCATCCTAACAAACTCGATAAGACACACTAATGCAAAATTCTGGTTCTCTAAGACCAACGCTCGGATACCAACTGAAATGTCCCGTTCTTATTGATTAAAAACGTTCCATATTAATTGATTTCGTTGCGAGGTTTTGACCTCTATATGAGACGTTTTTCAAAGACTGCATTCATTTTTAAAACAAACCATAACCTTTATTTCATAGATAAAGGTTTAAAAAGCTTTACGTAGATTATCAAATAATGATAATCTAAAATATCCTGTTTACACACGACCATTACATAATGGTTTACAATACAAATATGTTACAACAAAATAAGTTCCTTGAATGCAGTTTTTACACAATATCTTACAAGTATGGACTCCAAATCTCGTCCTTATTTAAGTATGCGACAGCGGAAGCTCTTAATAATCACCTGAGAATAAACATGCTTAAAACGTCAACAAAAATGTTGGTGAGTTATAGGTTTAACCTATATATATCAAATCATAATAATAGACCACAAGATTTCATATTTCAATACACATCCCATACATAGAGATAAAAATCATTCATATGGTGAACACTTGGTAACCGACATTAACAAGATGCATATATATAAGAATATCCCCATCATTCCGGGACACCCTTCGGATATGATATAAATTTCGAAGTACTAAAGCATCCGGTACTTTGGATGGGGTTTGTTAGGCCCAATAGATCTATCTTTAGGATTCGCGTCAATTAGGGTGTCTGTTCCCTAATTCTTAGATTACCAGACTTAATAAAAAGGGGCATATTCGATTTCGATAATTCAACCATAGAATGTAGTTTCACGTACTTGTGTCTATTTTGTAAATCATTTATAAAACCTGCATGTATTCTCATCCCAAAAATATTAGATTTTAAAAGTGGGACTATAACTCACTTTCACAGATTTTTTACTTCGTCGGGAAGTAAGACTTGGCCACTGGTTGATTCACGAACCTATAACAATATATACATATATATCAAAGTATGTTCAAAATATATTTACAACACTTTTAATATATTTTGATGTTTTAAGTTTATTAGGTCAGCTGTCCTCGTTAGTAACCTACAACTAGTTGTCCACAGTTAGATGTACAGAAATAAATCGATAAATATTATCTTGAATCAATCCACGACCCAGTGTATACGTATCTCAGTATTGATCACAACTCAAACTATATATATTTTGGAATCAACCTCAACCCTGTATAGCTAACTCCAACATTCACATATAGAGTGTCTATGGTTGTTCCGAAATATATATAGATGTGTCGACATGATAGGTCGAAATATTGTATACGTGTCTATGGTATCTCAAGATTACATAATATACAATACAAGTTGATTAAGTTATGGTTGGAATAGATTTGTTACCAATTTTCACGTAGCTAAAATGAGAAAAATTATCCAATCTTGTTTTACCCATAACTTCTTCATTTTAAATCCGTTTTGAGTGAATCAAATTGCTATGGTTTCATATTGAACTCTATTTTACGAATCTAAACAGAAAAGTATAGGTTTATAGTCGGAAAAATAAGTTACAAGTCGTTTTTGTAAAGGTAGTCATTTCAGTCGAAAGAACGACGTCTAGATGACCATTTTAAAAAACATACTTCCACTTTGAGTTTAATCATAATTTTTGGATATAGTTTCATGTTCATAATAAAAATCATTTTCTCAGAATAACAACTTTAAAATCAAAGTTTATCATAGTTTTTAATTAACTAACCCAAAACAGCCCGCGGTGTTACTACGACGGCGTAAATCCGGTTTTACGGTGTTTTTCGTGTTTCCAGGTTTTAAATCATTAAGTTAGCATATCATATAGATATAGAACATGTATGTAGTTAATTTTAAAAGTCAAGTTAGAAGGATTAATTTTTGTTTGCGAACAAGTTTAGAATTAACTAAACTATGTTCTAGTGATTACGAGTTTAAACCTTCGAATAAGATAGCTTTATATATATGAATCGAATGATGTTATGAACATCATTACAACCTTAAGTTCCTTGGATAAACCTACTGGAAAAGAGAAAAATGGATCTAGCTTCAATGGATCCTTGGATGGCTCGAAGTTCTTGAAGCAGAATCATGACACGAAAACAAGTTCAAGTAAGATCATCACTTGAAATAAGATTGTTATAGTTATAGAAATTGAACCAAAGTTTGAATATGATTATTACCTTGTATTAGAATGATAACCTACTGTAAGAAACAAAGATTTCTTGAGGTTGGATGATCACCTTACAAGATTGGAAGTGAGCTAGCAAACTTGAAAGTATTCTTGATTTTATGAAACTAGAACTTTTGGAATTTATGAAGAACACTTAGAACTTGAAGATAGAACTTGAGAGAGATCAATTAGATGAAGAAAATTTAAGAATGAAAGTGTTTGTAGGTGTTTTTGGTCGTTGGTGTATGGATTAGATATAAAGGATATGTTATTTTGTTTTCATGTAAATAAGTCATGAATGATTACTCATTTTTTTGTAATTTTATGAGATATTTCATGCTAGTTGCCAAATGATGGTTCCCACATGTGTTAGGTGACTCACATGGGCTGCTAAGAGCTGATCATTGGAGTGTATATACCAATAGTACATACATCTAAAAGCTGTGTATTGTACGAGTACGAATACGAGTGCATACGAGTAGAATTGTTGATGAAACTGAACGAGGATGTAATTGTAAGCATTTTTGTTAAGTAGAAGTATTTTGATAAGTGTCTTGAAGTCTTTCAAAAGTGTATGAATACATATTAAAACACTACATGTATATACATTTTAACTGAGTTGTTAAGTCATCGTTAGTCGTTACATGTAAATGTTGTTTTGAAACCTTTAGGTTAACGATCTTGTTAAATGTTGTTAACCCAATGTTTATAATATCAAAAGAGATTTTAAATTATTATATTATCATGATATTATGATGTACGAATATCTCTTAATATGATATATATACATTAAATGTCGTTACAACGATAATCGTTACATATATGTCTCGTTTCAAAATCATTAAGTTAGTAGTCTTGTTTTTACATATGTAGTTCATTGTTAATATAATTAATGATATGTTTACTTATCATAATATCATGTTAACTATATATATAACCATATATATGTCATCATATAGTTTTTACAAGTTTTAACGTTCGTGAATCACCGGTCAACTTGGGTGGTCAATTGTCTATATGAAACCTATTTCAATTAATCAAGTCTTAACAAGTTTGATTGCTTAACATGTTGGAAACATTTAATCATGTAAATATCAATCTCAATTAATATATATAAACATGGAAAAGTTCGGGTCACTACAACTAGCACCAAGAAACTCAAAAGGGATTTGAGTGATTCCTATTTATGGCATTGTCGCCTTGGTCACATAAACAAGAACCGAATGCATACACTTCAAAAGAATGGACTTTTGAAATCAAATGAAATGGATTCGTTTGATGTATGTGAATCTTGTTTACAAGGCAAGATGACTAAAGCACCTTTCAAAGGGACTTATGAGAGGGCTAAAGATTTATTGGGATTAATACATTCGGATGTATGTGGACCCTTTAAACCCATGACTAGGAATGGTGAAAGATACTTTGTTACTTTCATTGATGACTTTAGTCGTTTCGGATATGTCTACTTATTAAGACACAAGGACGAAACGTTTGAAGCATTCAAAGAATATCAAAACGAAGTACAAAATCAACTCAATAGGACAATTAAGATACTTCGTACCGATAGAGGAGGTGCATACCTAAGCGATGCCTTCCAAGATTGTAGTGACCCGAACTTTTCCATGTTTATATATATTAATTGAGATTGATATTTACATGATTAAATATTTCCAACATGTTAAGCAATCAAACTTGTTAAGACTTGATTAATTGAAATAGGTTTCATATAGACAATTGACCACCCAAGTTGACCGGTGATTCACGAACGTTAAAACTTGTAAAAAAAAACTATATGATGACATATATATGGTTATATGTATAGTTAACATGATATTATGATAAGTAAACATATCATTAATTATATTAACAATGAACTACATATGTAAAAACAAGACTACTAACTTAAAACGAGACATATATGTAACGTTTATCGTTGTAACGACATTTAATGTATATATATCATATTAAGAGATATTCGTACATCATAATATCATGATAATATAATAATTTAAAATCTATTTTGATATTATAAACATTGGGTTAACAACATTTAACAAGATCGTTAACCTAAAGGTTTCAAAACAACACTTACATGTAACGACTAACGATGACTTAACGACTCAGTTAAAATGTATATACATGTAGTGTTTTAATATGTATTTATACAATTTTGAAAGACTTCAATACACTTATCAAAATACTTCTACTTAACAAAAATGCTTACAATTACATTCTCGTTCAGTTTCATCAACAATTCTACTCGTATGCACCCGTATTCGTACTCGTACAATACACAGCTTTTAGATGTATGTACTATTGGTATATACACTCCAATGATCAGCTCTTAGCAGCCCATGTGAGTCACCTAACACATGTGGGAACCATCATTTGGCAACTAGCATGAAATATCTCATAAGATTACAAAAATATGAGTAATCATTCATGACTTATTTACATGAAAACAAAATTACATATCCTTTATATCTAATCCATACACCAACGACCAAAAACACCTACAAACACTTTCATTCTTCAATTTTCTTCATCTAATTGAACTCTCTCAAGTTCTATCTTCAAGTTCTAAGTGTTCTTCATAAATTCCAAAAGTTCTAGTTTCATAAAATCAAGAATACTTTCAAGTTTGCTAACTCACTTCCAATCTTGTAAGGTGATCATCCAACCTCAAGAAATCTTTGTTTCTTACAGTAGGTTATCATTCTAATACAAGGTAATAATCATATTCAAACTTTGGTTCAATTTCTATAACTATAACAATCTTTTTTCAAGTGATGATCTTACTTGAACTTGTTTTCGTGTCATGATTTTGCTTCAAGAACTTTGAGCCATCCAAGGATCCATTGAAGCTAGATCCATTTTTCTCTTTTCCAGTAGGTTCATCCAAGGAACTTAAGGTAGTAATGATGTTCATAACATCATTCGATTCATACATATAAAGCTATCTTATTCGAAGGTTTAAACTTGTAATCACTAGAACATAGTTTAGTTAATTCTAAACTTGTTCGCAAACAAAAGTTAATCCTTCTAACTTGACTTTTAAAATCAACTAAACACATGTTCTATATCTATATGATATGCTAACTTAATGATTTAAAACCTGGAAACACGAAAAACACCGTAAAATCGGATTTACGCCGTCGTAGTAACACCGCGGGCTGTTTTGGGTTAGTTAATTAAAAACTATGATAAACTTTGATTTAAAAGTTGTTATTCTGAGAAAATGATTTTTATTATGAACATGAAACTATATCCAAAAATTATGGTTAAACTCAAAGTGGAAGTATGTTTTCTAAAATGGTCATCTAGACGTCGTTCTTTCGACTGAAATGACTACCTTTACAAAAACGACTTGTAACTTATTTTTCCGACTAGAAACCTATATTTTTTTTTGTTCAGATTCATAAAATAGAGTTCAATATGAAACCATAGCAATTTGATTCACTCAAAACGGATTTAAAATGAAGAAGTTATGGGTAAAACAAGATTGGATAATTTTTCTCATTTTAGCTACGTGAAAATTGGTAACAAATCTATTCCAACCATAACTTAATCAACTTGTATTATATATTATGTAATCTTGAGATACCATAGACACGTATACAATGTTTCGACCTATCATGTCGACACATCTATATATATTTCGGAACAACCATAGACACTCTATATGTGAATGTTGGAGTTAGCTATACAGGGTTGAGGTTGATTCCAAAATATATATAGTTTGAGTTGTGATCAATACTGAGATACGTATACACTGGGTCGTGGATTGATTCAAGATAATATTTATCGATTTATTTCTGTACATCTAACTGTGGACAACTAGTTGTAGGTTACTAACGAGGACAGCTGACTTAATAAACTTAAAACATCAAAATATATTAAAAGTGTTGTAAATATATTTTGAACATACTTTGATATATATGTATATATTGTTATAGGTTCGTGAATCAACCAGTGGCCAAGTCTTACTTCCCGACGAAGTAAAAATCTGTGAAAGTGAGTTATAGTCCCACTTTTAAAATCTAATATTTTTGGGATGAGAATACATGCAGGTTTTATAAATGATTTACAAAATAGACACAAGTACGTGAAACTACATTCTATGGTTGAATTATCGAAATCGAATATGCCCCTTTTTATTAAGTCTGGTAATCTAAGAATTAGGGAACAGACACCCTAATTGACGCGAATCCTAAAGATAGATCTATTGGGCCTAACAAACCCCATCCAAAGTACCGGATGCTTTAGTACTTCGAAATTTATATCATATCCGAAGGGTGTCCCGGAATGATGGGGATATTCTTATATATGCATCTTGTTATTGTCGGTTACCAGGTGTTCACCATATGAATGATTTTTATCTCTATGTATGGGATGTGTATTGAAATATGAAATCTTGTGGTCTATTGTTACGATTTGATATATATAGGTTAAACCTATAACTCACCAACATTTTTGTTGACGTTTTAAGCATGTTTATTCTCAGGTGATTATTAAGAGCTTCCGCTGTCGCATACTTAAATAAGGACAAGATTTGGAGTCCATGCTTGTATGATATTGTGTAAAAACTGCATTCAAGGAACTTATTTTGTTGTAACATATTTGTATTGTAAACCATTATGTAATGGTCGTGTGTAAACAGGATATTTTAGATTATCATTATTTGATAATCTACGTAAAGTTTTTTAAACCTTTATTGATGAAATAAAGGTTATGGTTTGTTTAAAAATGAATGCAGTCTTTGAAAAACGTCTCATATAGAGGTCAAAACCTCGCAACGAAATCAATTAATATGGAACGTTTTTAATCAATAAGAACGGGACATTTCAGTTGGTATCAGAGCGTTGGTCTTAGAGAACCAGAAAATTTGCATTAGTGTGTCTTATCGAGTTTGTTAGGATGCATTAGTGAGTCTGGACTTCGACCGTGTTTTCTTTAAAAATGATTGCTTAACATTTTTGTTGGAAACTATATATTTTTAACATATGAATATTATGTGATATATTAATCTCTTAACGTGTTTGATATTATGTGATAGATGTCTACCTCTAGAACAAGTCCCATTGACTCACCTAATAATAATGAAGAGTCAAATGTAAATTGGAATGATTCGTGGACTGATTCACAAGTTCCCGAAGAGGAACCGGAAGAAGAGTCGGAACCGGAAGAAGAATCGGAACCGGAAGAAGAATCGGAACCGGAAGAAGAAATAGAACCGGTGGGGGAAATAATAAAACGGTTAAGTAAAAGAGAATCCTCAACCAACCGACCAAGGTTAATTATGGTCAATGGTGTTTCCGCCAAGGAAGCAAAATATTGGGAGGATTACCAATTCTCCGATGAATCGGATTCCGACGAGAATTCCGATGATGTTATAGAAATTACCCCAACTGAATTTAAAAAGGCAAAAGAAAATAATAAGGGAAAGGGCATAAAAATAGAGAAATCTAATTCCAACCCCGATGAACTTTATATGTATCGTCAACCCCCGAAGTCCTTAAGTTGTAACAATGACCCGGGAACCTCTAAACCACCAGGTTTTTCTAAACCAATGTGGATAACGACGGCTCGTATTAGGGGAACATCATATATCCCTAGAAACTTGGCAAAACGAACCAAAACCGAACAAGAAGAAACGAGCGAGTCGGAATAAGATAGTTATATTCGTGTGGTGTAATATATGTAATATAGTGTGCTTATGCTTTATGATATTTGTAAAAATTGCTTGTATTAATAAGTATTTTTTTTATGAATCTAACTCTTGTCTATTTTACAGTTTAAAAACACAAAATGGATAGACAACCCAATATTTTAAGAGACCTACCCGGAGACATGATTGATGAAATCTTGTCTAGAGTCGGCCAGAATTCTTCGGCACAACTATTTAAGGCGAGATCAGTTTGTAAGACATTCGAAGAACGTTCCAAGAATGTCTTGGTTTATAAGAGACTTTCGTTTGAAAGATGGGGGATATCACATTGGGAAACCCATAAGTTACGATGTGTTTACTTTGACGCATATATTGCGGGGAACCCAAATGCTATTTTACGCAACGGGTTAAGAAATTATTTTGACTCAATATATCCGAATATTGGACTTCGTGATTTAGAAAAAGCGGCTAACATGCAACATAAAGAAGCATGTTATGCTTACGGATTAGTAATGTTCGCTTCTCACCAAAGTGAGAACAAGAACATCGGGCTACAACTATTAAACAAAACGTTTCCACAAGTGACGGAGTCGGTAATTGGGGTAAGAAATGAGGTTTTTAGATTATTACGGGACTGTTGGACATTACGTAACCCTCGTCCCTTTGATGACGTTACAACACGCTGTCTTATCAACGGCCATAACGGTTATGTTGCACAAGACCAAGGATGGGAAGTAGTCCTAGTAAAACCAGAATGCATGACTTGTTTCTGGACGTATGAATTACGTGTCTTTATTGCCTTTGCTGAACGACTTGTGTACTAGCTAGAATTGTCTTCACAACTATCTTGTATCAAAGTTATTGTGTGCTATATTTCATGCTTTATGTAAAATAAGCGGTATTGTAAGTTTGTAAAATATTGTATAAAAGTTTGAATGCGAAATATTATTATAATCAGTTTTTCATATAGAATTGTAGTAGTTGAATTGTATATTAGCTACTAAGTATGAACTTAACGGGTAGGTACTACCCGAATTTAAACTTATAAAACGCTAATATGAAGAAAAAGCTTTTATAAATAAGTTCATATTATGCTACGAAATACTATTAACTACTCTTAATATTCTGTATGATTAACTTGTTCCATTTAACTATTTTGAAGGAAATGGCACCGACTACTCGACACACCGTGAATATGAATGAAGAGGAATTCCGTACTTTTCTAGCTTCAAACATAGCCGCAGTACAGGCTGCGCTACATACCAACAATAACCTTGGATCTAGCAGTACAGGAAATCGTGTAGGATGCACCTACAAAGAATTCACTGCCTGCAAACCTTTGGAATTTGATGGAACCGAAGGACCGATCGGATTGAAACGGTGGACCGAGAAGGTTGAATCGGTGTTTGCCATAAGTAAGTGTACTGAAGAGGACAAAGTGAAGTACGCTACGCATACCTTCACAGGTTCTGCGTTAACATGGTGGAATACCTATCTAGAGCAAGTGGGACAAGATGATGCGTACGCACTACCGTGGTCAGCATTCAAGCACTTGATGAACGAGAAGTACCGTCCCAGAACCGAGGTCAATAAGCTCAAGACAGAACTTAGAGGGTTACGAACCCAAGGATTTGATATTACCACGTACGAAAGACGATTCACAGAATTGTGCCTATTGTGTCCGGGAGCATTCGAAGATGAGGAAGAGAAGATCGACGCGTTTGTGAAAGGATTACCAGAAAGAATCCAAGAAGATATAAGTTCACACGAGCCCGCCTCCATACAACAGGCATGTAGAATGGCTCACAAACTAGTGAACCAGATTGAAGAAAGAATTAAAGAACAGACTGCTGAAGAGGCCAATGTGAAGCAAGTCAAAAGAAAGTGGGAGGAAAACGGTGATAAGAATCACCAATACAACAACAACAACAATTACAACAATAATCGCAACAATTATCCCAACAATCGCAACATCAATCGCAACTACAACAAACGGCCCAACAACAACAACAACAACAACAACAACAACAGCAACTACAACAATCATCCCAACAACAATAATAACCGCAACAACAACAACAATCAGAAGCAACTATGCCAAAGGTGTGAAAAGAATCACTCGGGGTTCTGCACCAAATTTTGCAACAAGTGTAAAAGAAATGGTCATAGCGCGGCGAAGTGTGAGGTCTACGGACCAGGGGTTAATAGAACGAAAGGAACAAATGGTGTCGGAACGAGTAATGGCGGAGCAAGTAGTGTCGGAGCAAGTTATGCCAATGTAGTTTGTTATAAATGTGGAAAACCAGGCCACATTATTAGAAATTGCCCGAACCAGGAGAACACGAATGGACAAGGCCGTGGAAGAGTTTTCAATATTAATGCGGTAGAGGCACAGGAAGACCCGGAGCTTGTTACGGGTACGTTTCTTATTGACAATAAATCTGCTTACGTTTTATTTGATTCGGGTGCGGATAGAAGCTATATGAGTAGAGATTTTTGTGCTAAATTAAGTTGTCCATTGACGCCTTTGGATAGTAAATTTTTACTCGAATTAGCAAATGGTAAATTAATTTCAGCAGATAATATATGTCGGAATCGAGAAATTAAACTGGTTAGCGAAACATTTAAGATTGATTTGATACCAGTAGAGTTAGGGAGTTTTGATGTGATAATCGGTATGGACTGGTTGAAAGAAGTGAAAGCGGAGATCGTTTGTTACAAAAATGCAATTCGCATTATACGAGAAAAAGGAAAACCCTTAATGGTGTACGGAGAAAAGGGCAACACGAAGCTACATCTTATTAGTAATTTGAAGGCACAAAAACTAATAAGAAAAGGTTGCTATGCTGTTCTAGCACATGTCGAGAAAGTACAAACTGAAGAAAAGAGCATCAATGATGTTTCCATTGCAAAAGAATTTCCCGATGTATTTCCGAAAGAATTACCGGGATTACCCCCACATCGATCCGTTGAATTTCAAATAGATCTTGTACCAGGAGCTGCACCAATAGCTCGTGCTCCTTACAGACTCGCACCCAGCGAGATGAAAGAACTGCAAAGCCAATTACAAGAACTTTTAGAGCGTGGTTTCATTCGACCAAGCACATCACCGTGGGGAGCTCCTGTTTTGTTTGTCAAGAAGAAAGATGGTACATTCAGGTTGTGTATCGACTACCGAGAGTTGAACAAACTTACCATCAAGAACCGCTACCCACTACCGAGAATCGACGACTTATTTGATCAACTACAAGGCTCGTCTGTTTATTCAAAGATTGACTTACGTTCCGGGTATCATCAAATGCGGGTGAAAGAAGATGATATTCCAAAGACTGCTTTCAGAACACGTTACGGTCATTACGAGTTTATGGTCATGCCGTTTGGTTTAACTAATGCACCAGCTGTGTTCATGGACCTTATGAACCGAGTGTGTGGACCATACCTTGACAAGTTTGTCATTGTTTTCATTGATGACATACTTATTTACTCAAAGAATGACCAAGAACACGGTGAACATTTGAGAAAGGTGTTAGAAGTATTGAGGAAGGAAGAATTGTACGCTAAGTTTTCAAAGTGTGCATTTTGGTTGGAAGAAGTTCAATTCCTCGGTCACATAGTGAACAAAGAAGGTATTAAGGTGGATCCGGCAAAGATAGAAACTGTTGAAAAGTGGGAAACCCCGAAAACTCCGAAACACATACGCCAGTTTTTAGGACTAGCTGGTTACTACAGAAGGTTCATCCAAGACTTTTCCAGAATAGCAAAACCCTTGACTGCATTAACGCATAAAGGGAAGAAATTTGAATGGAATGATGAACAAGAGAAAGCGTTTCAGTTATTGAAGAAAAAGCTAACTACGGCACCTATATTGTCATTGCCTGAAGGGAATGATGATTTTGTGATTTATTGTGACGCATCAAAGCAAGGTCTCGGTTGTGTATTAATGCAACGAACGAAGGTGATTGCTTATGCGTCTAGACAATTGAAGATTCACGAACAAAATTATACGACGCATGATTTGGAATTAGGCGCGGTTGTTTTTGCATTAAAGACTTGGAGGCACTACTTATATGGGGTCAAAAGTATTATATATACCGACCACAAAAGTCTTCAACACATATTTAATCAGAAACAACTGAATATGAGGCAGCGTAGGTGGATTGAATTATTGAATGATTACGATTTTGAGATTCGTTACCACCCGGGGAAGGCAAATGTGGTAGCCGATGCCTTGAGCAGGAAGGATAGAGAACCCATTCGAGTAAAATCTATGAATATAATGATTCATAATAACATTACTACTCAAATAAAGGAGGCGCAACAAGGAGTTTTAAAAGAGGGAAATTTAAAGGATGAAATACCCAAAGGATCGGAGAAGCATCTTAATATTCGGGAAGACGGAACCCGGTATAGGGCTGAAAGGATTTGGGTACCAAAATTTGGAGATATGAGAGAAATGGTACTTAGAGAAGCTCATAAAACCAGATACTCAATACATCCTGGAACGGGGAAGATGTACAAGGATCTCAAGAAACATTTTTGGTGGCCGGGTATGAAAGCCGATGTTGCTAAATACGTAGGAGAATGTTTGACGTGTTCAAAGGTCAAAGCTGAGCATCAGAAACCATCAGGTCTACTTCAACAACCCGAAATCCCGGAATGGAAATGGGAAAACATTACCATGGATTTCATCACTAAATTGCCAAGGACTGCAAGTGGTTTTGATACTATTTGGGTAATAGTTGATCGTCTCACCAAATCAGCACACTTCCTACCAATAAGAGAAGATGACAAGATGGAGAAGTTAGCACGACTGTATTTGAAGGAAGTCGTCTCCAGACATGGAATACCAATCTCTATTATCTCTGATAGGGATGGCAGATTTATTTCAAGATTCTGGCAGACATTACAGCAAGCATTAGGAACTCGTCTAGACATGAGTACTGCCTATCATCCACAAACTGATGGGCAGAGCGAAAGGACGATACAAACGCTTGAAGACATGCTACGAGCATGTGTTATTGATTTCGGAAACAGTTGGGATCGACATCTACCGTTAGCAGAATTTTCCTACAACAACAGCTACCATTCAAGCATTGAGATGGCGCCGTTTGAAGCACTTTATGGTAGAAAGTGCAGGTCTCCGATTTGTTGGAGTGAGGTGGGGGATAGACAGATTACGGGTCCGGAGATTATACAAGAAACTACCGAGAAGATCATCCAAATTCAACAACGGTTGAAAACCGCCCAAAGTCGACAAAAGAGCTACGCTGACATTAAAAGAAAAGATATAGAATTTGAAATTGGAGAGATGGTCATGCTTAAAGTTTCACCTTGGAAAAGCGTTGTTCGATTTGGTAAACGAGGGAAATTAAATCCAAGGTATATTGGACCATTCAAGATTATTGATCGTGTCGGACCAGTAGCTTACCGACTTGAGTTACCTCAACAACTCGCGGCTGTACATAACACTTTCCACGTCTCGAATTTGAAGAAATGTTTTGCTAAAGAAGATCTCACTATTCCGTTAGATGAAATCCAAATCAACGAAAAACTCCAATTCATCGAAGAACCCGTCGAAATAATGGATCGTGAAGTTAAAAGACTTAAGCAAAACAAGATACCAATTGTTAAGGTTCGATGGAATGCTCGTAGAGGACCCGAGTTCACCTGGGAGCGTGAAGATCAGATGAAGAAGAAATACCCGCATCTATTTCCAGAAGATTCGTCAACACCTTCAACAGCTTAAAATTTCGGGACGAAATTTATTTAACGGGTAGGTACTGTAGTGACCCGAACTTTTCCATGTTTATATATATTAATTGAGATTGATATTTACATGATTAAATATTTCCAACATGTTAAGCAATCAAACTTGTTAAGACTTGATTAATTGAAATAGGTTTCATATAGACAATTGACCACCCAAGTTGACCGGTGATTCACGAACGTTAAAACTTGTAAAAAAAAACTATATGATGACATATATATGGTTATATGTATAGTTAACATGATATTATGATAAGTAAACATATCATTAATTATATTAACAATGAACTACATATGTAAAAACAAGACTACTAACTTAAAACGAGACATATATGTAACGTTTATCGTTGTAACGACATTTAATGTATATATATCATATTAAGAGATATTCGTACATCATAATATCATGATAATATAATAATTTAAAATCTATTTTGATATTATAAACATTGGGTTAACAACATTTAACAAGATCGTTAACCTAAAGGTTTCAAAACAACACTTACATGTAACGACTAACGATGACTTAACGACTCAGTTAAAATGTATATACATGTAGTGTTTTAATATGTATTTATACAATTTTGAAAGACTTCAATACACTTATCAAAATACTTCTACTTAACAAAAATGCTTACAATTACATTCTCGTTCAGTTTCATCAACAATTCTACTCGTATGCACCCGTATTCGTACTCGTACAATACACAGCTTTTAGATGTATGTACTATTGGTATATACACTCCAATGATCAGCTCTTAGCAGCCCATGTGAGTCACCTAACACATGTGGGAACCATCATTTGGCAACTAGCATGAAATATCTCATAAGATTACAAAAATATGAGTAATCATTCATGACTTATTTACATGAAAACAAAATTACATATCCTTTATATCTAATCCATACACCAACGACCAAAAACACCTACAAACACTTTCATTCTTCAATTTTCTTCATCTAATTGAACTCTCTCAAGTTCTATCTTCAAGTTCTAAGTGTTCTTCATAAATTCCAAAAGTTCTAGTTTCATAAAATCAAGAATACTTTCAAGTTTGCTAACTCACTTCCAATCTTGTAAGGTGATCATCCAACCTCAAGAAATCTTTGTTTCTTACAGTAGGTTATCATTCTAATACAAGGTAATAATCATATTCAAACTTTGGTTCAATTTCTATAACTATAACAATCTTTTTTCAAGTGATGATCTTACTTGAACTTGTTTTCGTGTCATGATTTTGCTTCAAGAACTTTGAGCCATCCAAGGATCCATTGAAGCTAGATCCATTTTTCTCTTTTCCAGTAGGTTCATCCAAGGAACTTAAGGTAGTAATGATGTTCATAACATCATTCGATTCATACATATAAAGCTATCTTATTCGAAGGTTTAAACTTGTAATCACTAGAACATAGTTTAGTTAATTCTAAACTTGTTCGCAAACAAAAGTTAATCCTTCTAACTTGACTTTTAAAATCAACTAAACACATGTTCTATATCTATATGATATGCTAACTTAATGATTTAAAACCTGGAAACACGAAAAACACCGTAAAATCGGATTTACGCCGTCGTAGTAACACCGCGGGCTGTTTTGGGTTAGTTAATTAAAAACTATGATAAACTTTGATTTAAAAGTTGTTATTCTGAGAAAATGATTTTTATTATGAACATGAAACTATATCCAAAAATTATGGTTAAACTCAAAGTGGAAGTATGTTTTCTAAAATGGTCATCTAGACGTCGTTCTTTCGACTGAAATGACTACCTTTACAAAAACGACTTGTAACTTATTTTTCCGACTAGAAACCTATATTTTTTTTTGTTCAGATTCATAAAATAGAGTTCAATATGAAACCATAGCAATTTGATTCACTCAAAACGGATTTAAAATGAAGAAGTTATGGGTAAAACAAGATTGGATAATTTTTCTCATTTTAGCTACGTGAAAATTGGTAACAAATCTATTCCAACCATAACTTAATCAACTTGTATTATATATTATGTAATCTTGAGATACCATAGACACGTATACAATGTTTCGACCTATCATGTCGACACATCTATATATATTTCGGAACAACCATAGACACTCTATATGTGAATGTTGGAGTTAGCTATACAGGGTTGAGGTTGATTCCAAAATATATATAGTTTGAGTTGTGATCAATACTGAGATACGTATACACTGGGTCGTGGATTGATTCAAGATAATATTTATCGATTTATTTCTGTACATCTAACTGTGGACAACTAGTTGTAGGTTACTAACGAGGACAGCTGACTTAATAAACTTAAAACATCAAAATATATTAAAAGTGTTGTAAATATATTTTGAACATACTTTGATATATATGTATATATTGTTATAGGTTCGTGAATCAACCAGTGGCCAAGTCTTACTTCCCGACGAAGTAAAAATCTGTGAAAGTGAGTTATAGTCCCACTTTTAAAATCTAATATTTTTGGGATGAGAATACATGCAGGTTTTATAAATGATTTACAAAATAGACACAAGTACGTGAAACTACATTCTATGGTTGAATTATCGAAATCGAATATGCCCCTTTTTATTAAGTCTGGTAATCTAAGAATTAGGGAACAGACACCCTAATTGACGCGAATCCTAAAGATAGATCTATTGGGCCTAACAAACCCCATCCAAAGTACCGGATGCTTTAGTACTTCGAAATTTATATCATATCCGAAGGGTGTCCCGGAATGATGGGGATATTCTTATATATGCATCTTGTTATTGTCGGTTACCAGGTGTTCACCATATGAATGATTTTTATCTCTATGTATGGGATGTGTATTGAAATATGAAATCTTGTGGTCTATTGTTACGATTTGATATATATAGGTTAAACCTATAACTCACCAACATTTTTGTTGACGTTTTAAGCATGTTTATTCTCAGGTGATTATTAAGAGCTTCCGCTGTCGCATACTTAAATAAGGACAAGATTTGGAGTCCATGCTTGTATGATATTGTGTAAAAACTGCATTCAAGGAACTTATTTTGTTGTAACATATTTGTATTGTAAACCATTATGTAATGGTCGTGTGTAAACAGGATATTTTAGATTATCATTATTTGATAATCTACGTAAAGTTTTTTAAACCTTTATTGATGAAATAAAGGTTATGGTTTGTTTAAAAATGAATGCAGTCTTTGAAAAACGTCTCATATAGAGGTCAAAACCTCGCAACGAAATCAATTAATATGGAACGTTTTTAATCAATAAGAACGGGACATTTCAAAGATCATCTTAGGAGTTGTGGGATTATCTCACAACTTACTCCACCCGGAACACCCCAACTTAATGGAGTTTTCGAAAGGAGGAACCGAACCCTAATGGATATGGTTCGATCTATGATGGCAAGAAGCTCGTTACCTCTATCATTCTGGGGTTATTGTCTAAGCTCCGCGGTTCGTATTTTAAATATGGCCCCAACCAAGAAAGTGGAACGAACTCCTCATGAGATGTGGTTTGGAAAACCTCCTTCTCTTTCATACTTGAAAGTATGGGGATGTGAAGCTTATCCTAAGTGTATCTTCATAGGATATCCCAAAGATGACATGGGGTATTACTTCTATGATCCATCCAAGCAAACGGTATTTGTTGCTCGAAAGGCGGAATTCCTTGAAACCAAATTCCTTTTGGAAGGTGATGGTGCAAGGAGAGTAGATCTTGTAGAGGTACAAGATCAAGTTGATGATACACAAATGGTTGACACTAGTACTCAACATGAGGATGTTGAAAATGATCAAGTGGATGATCAAAGTACACAAGACGTTCGAAGATCTAGTAGGATTAGTGATCCTCCCGAGAGATATGGGTTTCTCGTGGATGGTTGCTATGCGGTTGATTTGGATGAACAGACAAACTACGAAGATGCTTTATCAAGGATTGATAAAGGTAAATGGCAGGAAGCCATGAACGCCGAGATGCAATCCATGTATGAAAATCAAGTTTGGGAACTTGTTGTGCAACCTCCTAGCTCCAAGCTAGTTGATTGCAAGTGGCTTTTCAAGAAGAAAACCGACATACATGGAAACTTGGATACATACAAAGCTAGACTTGTAGCAAAAGGTTTCACTCAAACTCAAGGGGTTGATTATGATGAAACCTTCTCGCCTGTGGCAATGCTAAAGTCTATTAGGATATTATTTGCCATTGCTGCTCACTATGACTATGAAATATGGCAAATGGATGTCAAAACCGCTTTCCTAAATGGATATCTTGAGGAAGATGTCTATATGGTACAGCCCGAAGGTTTTGTTGATCCGAAAAATCCTAAAAAGGTATGCAAGTTAAAGAAATCAATCTACGGATTGAAACAAGCATCTAGAATGTGGAATCATCGTTTTAATGAAGAGGCAAAGAAATTTGGTTTCATTAAAAACGGTGATGAAGCTTGTGTGTACAAGAAGGCTAGTGGGAGCTCTATAATGTTCCTTGTGCTATATGTGGATGATATATTATTATTTGGGAATGATATTACCACAATGCAAGAAGTCAAAACCTGGCTAAAAAGTTGCTTCTCCATTAAGGATCTTGGAGAAGCGCAATACATATTGGGGATTGGGATCTATAGGAATAGATCCAAGAGATTGATAGGTTTAAGTCAAAGTACATGCATTGATAAAATCTTGAAAAGGTTCAAGATGGAAAACTCTAAGAAAGGTTTGGTACCTATTCAAAGAGGAACCATTCTCAGTTCATCTCAGTGTCCTACCACGAAAGATGAACAAGAGAGAATGAAGAAAGTCCCATATGCATCTGCTATTGGGTCTATCATGTATGCAATGATATGTACTAGACCGGATGTGTCATGCGCTCTAAGCTTGACAAGTAGATACCAGAACAACCCAGGAAACAGTCATTGGATTGCTGTTAAAAGTATATTGAAATACCTTAGGAGAACTAAGGATATGTTTCTAATATATGGGTCTGGTGAGGAGGAACTCGTTGTAAAAGGTTACGTGGACGCGAGTTTCCAAACTGATCGAAATGACTCTCGATCACAATCCGGTTATGTCTTCATGTTAAATGGTGGTGCGGTCTCTTGGAAGAGCTCAAAATAGGAAGTTGTTGCGTTATCCACTACAGAGTCGGAGTACATTGCCGCCTCACTGGCAGCTCAGGAAGCTGCATGGATGAAGAAATTCATCGACGACTTAGGAGTGGTCCCTTCCATTCAGGACCCTCTTGAGATCTTTTGTGACAACGAGGGTGCGATTGCTCAAATCAAGGAACCTCGTGCTCATCAAAAGACTCGTCACATTGAGCGGAGATTCAACTACATCAGGGATGAGGTTGAAAAGGGAAAGATATGTATTCACAAAGTTCACACAGATCAAAATGTTGCGGATCCACTCACGAAGCTTTTACATAGGCCAAAACATGAGGGACATGTTTGTGCATTAGGGCTTCGATATTCTAGTGATTGGAATTGATCTATTTTATGTATTGTAACGGAACGAATTAGTTCAAACTCATAAATATAATTATGGTATTAATTTTGATGGAATACCACATGTAAACAAAGTCACAAAACCATATTTGTATGTATATGAATTCATGTATATGTATATAGCAAGCGAAAGCAATTTTTAAGTTTGCATGTGTATTTTAACCAATTAAAATTTATTCCATTTCATAGATCTAGTCTTGAAAATACACTAAAATGTAAATAGAGCTAGTAAGAGGTTTATACCTTCTCCTAAAAGGAGGTTGAAGCAAGAAGATGAAGATGCTAGTTTCTCACTTGAAACCTCAAGCCTTTGATACCCACAAACCTTTGTAAATCAACACCCTTCTTTGGTTAGGATTTAAAACACTTATCAACTAGCAAAATCAATCAAAGAACCCCTTGTTCAAGCCCAAAATTTCGGCCAAATTAGATGGAGGAAGGAGAGCTTTTTTGCTAATTCAAAAACAAGTTAAAGTGTGTGTGAGGATATGTGTGCAAGCATGCATGTAGGTGGAGTGTGCATTGATTAAAAGCAAGCATGGGGAGGCCTCCTTGGAGTCCCCAAAACCGTCCCCTTTAGTTACCCCCTTTTTTTTTTTTTTTTGCTTTCTTTATAATATCAAGATACATGCACACTCAATTTATATAATTAGATGTACATATATATATATCTTTATAAACCACTTATAAAGTTATATGTATATGTTACTTGCACATTTAGATATAATTTTATAAACCACTTTATAAAATTATAACACACACATAAGTTTAACCATACTAATAATTAAACTTGCACTTATAATTATCCAAATAATTATTTCTTGTATTTCATCTTTAGAATACGAAATTCTAAAGTCTAAGTGTCAAGTATTTATTTTAAAGATCCAATCATTAAAATAGATACTTAAAGATGTTGACGGTTTGTTATTGGGTATGACCCGACTTGGATCATAACATGTTAGCCACATTAGTTTAATATGTCTCTCGGGCATATGAAATACCTTCAATCTCCCACTTGCACGAGAAACATAAGAAATTAATGCAAGTGATGGATACCACCTAACGACCGTCCATCACCCCTAATATGTTATGACTTAGTGCCATTCAATAACATCATCCCTTTCGAGTTCCATCTCGAATATGATTAGGTGAATCTTTCAATATATCCTTTTGTCCTAGATGTCATGTTAAATCCAAGAGACATAGAATGATCACTCTCTTATAGATTTAACTTTGTCAGGCCTTAGACATCTGACTCTCAACGAATAAGAGGGACAAATGTCCTAGACACTACACTTCGTACCATACCTGAAGCGTCCCTTATGTACTACCATATTTCAGAATAGCAAAGGAAAGAATCAAGGCACAATATTCGGTGAATATCCGAACCCAATATGTGTCTCAGGTCAGAGGATATAATGATATTCTCCTTTACTCAAGATTACATGTGATCAACCACAAAGGCTCCATATAGTAAATCTTGAGAGCGGGTCTTACAATATTTGTGTCCCACAAATATCTATGAACCTTGGTTGCAACCTTGCCCCACATTCACAATTTGAATGTTAACCAATCCAAGTTCATAATAGTCTAGACCTCACACTTGTTCCCACAAATGTGATCAACTACGGAATTTAGAATAATAGTTTATTCATGGATAAAATATGCAAAATTGGAACATGACTCATAATTAAATTAATACCATAATTATATTAATGAGTTTGAACTAATTCGTTCCGTTACAATACATAAAATAGATCATTTCCAATCACTAGAATATCGAAGCCCTAATGCACAAACATGTCCCTCATGTTTTGGCCCATGTAAAAGCTTCGTGAGTGGATCCGCAACATTTTGATCTGTGTGAACTTTGTGAATACATATCTTTCCCTTTTCAACCTCATCCCTGATGTAGTTGAATCTCCGCTCAATGTGACGAGTCTTTTGATGAGCACGAGGTTCCTTGATTTGAGCAATCGCACCCTCGTTGTCACAAAAGATCTCAAGAGGGTCCTGAATGGTAGGGACCACTCCTAAGTCGTCGATGAATTTCTTCATCCATGCAGCTTCCTGAGCTGCCAGTGAGGCGGCAATGTACTCCGACTCTGTAGTGGATAACGCAACAACTTCCTATTTTGAGCTCTTCCAAGAGACCGCACCACCATTTAACATGAAGACATAACCGGATTGTGATCGAGAGTCATTTCGATCAGTTTGGAAACTCGCGTCCACGTAACCTTTTACAACGAGTTCCTCCTCACCAGACCCATATATTAGAAACATATCCTTAGTTCTCCTAAGGTATTTCAATATACTTTTAACAGCAATCCAATGACTGTTTCCTGGGTTGTTCTGGTATCTACTTGTCAAGCTTAGAGCGCATGACACATCCGGTCTAGTACATATCATTGCATACATGATAGACCCAATAGCAGATGCATATGGGACTTTCTTCATTCTCTCTTGTTCATCTTTCGTGGTAGGACACTGAGATGAACTGAGAATGGTTCCTCTTTGAATAGGTACCAAACCTTTCTTAGAGTTTTCCATCTTGAACCTTTTCAAGATTTTATCAATGTATGTACTTTGACTTAAACCTATCAATCTCTTGGATCTATTCCTATAGATCCCTATCCCCAATATGTATTGTGCTTCTCCAAGATCCTTAATGGAGAAGCAACTCTTCAGCCAAGTTTTGACTTCTTGCATTGTGGTAATATCATTCCCAAATAATAATATATCATCCACATATAGCACAAGAAACATTATAGAGCTCCCACTAGCCTTCTTGTACACACAAGCTTCATCACCGTTTTTAATGAAGCCAAATTTCTTTGCCTCTTCATTAAAACGATGATTCCACATTCTAGATGCTTGTTTCAATCCGTAGATTGATTTCTTTAACTTGCATACCTTTTTAGGATTTTTCGGATCAACAAAACCTTCGGGCTGTACCATATAGACATCTTCCTCAAGATATCCATTCAGGAAAGCGGTTTTGACATCCATTTGCCATATTTCATAGTCATAGTGAGCAGCAATGGCAAATAATATCCTAATAGACTTTAGCATTGCCACAGGCGAGAAAGTTTCATCATAATCAACCCCTTGAGTTTGAGTGAAACCTTTTGCTACAAGTCTAGCTTTGTATGTATCCAAGTTTCCATGTATGTCGGTTTTCTTCTTGAAAAGCCATTTGCAATCAACTAGCTTGGAGCTAGGAGGTTGCACAACAAGTTCCTAAACTTGATTTTCATACATGGATTGCATCTCGGCGTTCATGGCTTCCTGCCATTTATCTTTATCAATCCTTGATAAAGCATCTTCGTAGTTTGTCGGTTCATCCAAATCAACCATATAGCAACCATCCACGAGAAACCCATATCTCTCGGGAGGATTACTAATCCTACTAGATCTTCAAACGTCTTGTGTACTTTGATCATCCACTTGATCATTTTCAACATCCTTATGTTGAGTACTAGTGCCAACCAATTGTGTATCATCGGCTTGATCTTGTACCTCTACAAGATCTATCTTCCTTTCACCATCACCTTCCATAAGGAATTTGGTTTCAAGAAATTCCGCTTTCCGAGCAACAAATACCGTTTGCTCGGATGGATCATAGAAGTAATATCCCATGTCATCTTTGGGATATCCTATGAAGATACACTTTGTGGATCGAGCATGTAGCTTATTAGCTACATAACGCTTAGGATAAGCTTCACATCCCCATACTTTTAAGTATGAAAGAGAAGGAGGTTTTCCAAACCACATCTCATGAGGAGTTCGTTCCACTTTCTTGGTTGGGGCCATATTTAAAATACGAGCCACGGAGCTTAGACAATAACCCCAAAATGATAGAGGTAACGAGCTTCTTGCCATCATAGATCGAACCATATCCATTAGGGTTCGGTTCCTCCTTTCGGAAACTCCATTAAGTTGGGGTGTTCCGGGTGGAGTAAGTTGTGAGATAATCCCACAACTCCTAAGATGATCTTGGAAGGCATCGCTTAGGTATTCACCTCCTCTATCGGTACGAAGTACCTTAATTGTCCTATTGAGTTGATTTTGTACTTCGTTTTTATATTCTTTGAATGCTTCAAACATTTCGTCCTTGTGTCTTAATAAGTAGACATATCCGAAACGACTAAAGTCATCAATGAAAGTAACAAAGTATCTTTCACCATTCCTAGTCATGGGTTTAAAGGGTCCACATACATCCGAATGTATTAATCCCAATAAATCTTTAGCCCTCTCATAAGTCCCTTTGAAAGGCACTTTAGTCATCTTGCCTTGTAAACAAGATTCACATACATCAAACGAATCCATTTCATTTGATTTCAAAAGTCCATTCTTTTGAAGTGTATGCATTCGGTCCTTGTTTATGTGACCAAGGCGACAATGCCATAAATAGGAATTACTCAAATCCCTTTTGAGTTTCTTGGTGCTAGTATGGTATATAGAGCTCGATGATGCGTCATCATGAACCAATTCATAAATTCCATTTGAAGGCGAAGCCTTGAAATAGAATACATTATCTTTAGAAACATGAATATCATCATCAATAAAATTAACAATGTAACCACATTGTTTTAAGCGAGAAATAGAAATAATGTTTCTACACAAATCCGGAGCATACAAAACATTTTCTAAAATAAGTTCCAATCCGCTTGGAAGCTTCAAAATAAAATCTCCTTGAGCTTTAACATGCACCTTTGCACCATTGCCCATATAGAGACTTGATGTTCCCGCTTTATGATCACTTCTTTTGAACCCCTGCAAAGAATTGCAAATATGAGTTCCACATCCAGTGTCTAATACCCATGTATTAGAAGAAGTAATACTAAGCTCTATATATACCATATATATATTACCTGAGGTTTGCCCTGCATCCCTCTTGTCCTTCAACTCCTTAAGATAGACCGGACAGTTTCGTTTCCAATGACCCATCTCACCGCAACCGAAACATGGGTCTTCCTTGGGGTTTGCCTTCTCGGCTACCTTTTGCTTCTTAGCCTTGTTGATGGTTGGGGTAACCATCTTCCCCTTCCCTTTGCCTTGATAGGTGGGTCCTTTTCTCTTAGCCACCTTTGGCTTAGAGGTGTTACCTTTGGACCCACCTTGATCGATTGCTAACATGGGTAAAGCCCTTTTACCCATGCTAGTTTCCACCGTTCTAAGCATACCGTGAAGCTCACCTATGCTCTTATCCATCCCGTTCATATTGTAATTAATTACAAATTGATCAAACCTTTTTGATAGGGAGTTAAGGATAAGATCGGTGGCTAACTCATTTGATATGTTTAGGTTAAGACGGTTAGCACGATCAATAAGGCTCTTCATCTTAAGCACATAAGATGAAACCGATTGGGTATCGTCCATACGACAAGCATGTAGCGCCCGAACGGTCTCGAAACGCTCGACACGCGCTTGTTGAAGGAACATCTCCTTCAATTGCGTTATCATGTCGTATGCACTATGATGCTCGAAATCCTTCTGGAGTTTGGGAATCATAGTCCCAAGCATTAGGCATGAGACTTGAAGGGAGTCGTGGCAATACTTATCATAAGAGGCCATTGCCTCCGAATCATTCTCATCCGGTTGATCGGGAATGGGGTCCTCAAGTACATACGCTTTATCCTCTTGTTTGAGGACAATCCGAAGATTGCGGAACCAATCCATAAAGTTTGTATGGTTGAGTTTGTCTTTCTCTAAGAGAGACCTTAATGATAGGTTGTTCATGTTAAGTGGTGCGTTTTGCATGTTGTTGTTGTTATTAGCGGCCATCTACAAAATTCAACAAAGTCCTTTTAAGTATCGATTTTAAATTCAATAAACAATACCCTTTTAATTTGTTTTATTAAATATTAGAATCCAACGGTAAATCAAATTTCGGTTAGGTGACCTTTATCCCGTCATTTGATTTAGCTAGGTAGTCATAATGACAATTGCAATCCTTTTGCAACTTCTAAGTTATGGGATCATGCAATCCTTTTGCATGGCATATTAATCCCATCAACGCCTATTTGTTCCTCATGCTTCGGTGACCCTAAGTTCATGATTCCCAAATCAAGTCGTCCTACTTGTGTAGACATGTAAATTTAACAAACAAGTGGTTAGGTGACCTTTATCCCACTAGTGTGCGAATTTTACCTTATTCATATTAGTCCGCTCATGACGGTTAGGTGACCTTTATCCCGTCAAGAGTTTCTTAATATGTCTAAGTGTTTTCACAAAAGGATGGCGTTTAACTTGTTTACCTTGTTTTAGTTAAAGGGATTTGAGTTTTCTACATTCTAGTTTTAGAAAACAAAATGCTATACACCAACATGCATTTGGTGTGTAATAAATTTTGAAAAACCCATTTTCATGTCCTTTTAGTAAACCAATTACTAGTTATGAACCAATTTAATACCTTTTAAATAAACCATTTTATTTAGGTCTAATAACCAATTATTAGTGTCGTTATGTTATGTTTTATTATAACCATTTATAATGTATTAAGCAAGTTGTTAACATGTGATAATCTTGTAGCAACCAATCATACAAACATACACAAACAAGCATAACAAAATATGTTCACAATCGGGAGCAATTTTTGTGGGCATTTGTTTAGCCAAAAAATAAATGTCACCGGTAAGGGTTAACAAAAGAAAGCAAGAGATTTTTAAACAAAATCTCCCACTTAATCTTGTAATCTTCAAAGCTCCATCTTGTAATCTTCATCTTGAATCTTCATTTTCTTTTTACAAAATTATATCCTAATACAATTTTTCTAGAAAATGAAATAACAACCTATTCTATTTTTACAAACAAATAGAATAAATTACATGAAAAATTACAAGATTACTTACAACTTATTACACACCAAAATTACAAAATTATTACAAATTAATACAAACCAAATGAATGAATATTACAACCATGAATAATAACCAAATCATTCAAACATTCAACCACATGGTCTAGGCTCGATTGTGAACAATAACATAACATCAAATCTTGGCCAACCTTGAAGTCCCAAACCCACTTTTGGGGTCCAAAATTCGGCCAAACCAACAAACCCACCAAAACTCATGATTTTTACATTCTACTTTCATGCATGTTGGTAGACTGTAAAATAAATGAGTTTACTAGCCAAAAACAAGAAGCATATTAACAAGACTTTGGCTCTAGATACTATTGATGGAATACCACATGTAAACAAAGTCACAAAACCATATTTGTATGTATATGAATTCATGTATATGTATATAGCAAGCGGAAGCAATTTTTAAGTTTGCATGTGTATTTTAACCAATTAAAATGTATTCCATTTCATAGATCTAGTCTTGAAAATACACTAAAATGTAAATAGAGCTAGTAAGAGGTTTATACCTTCTCCTAAAAGGAGGTTGAAGCAAGAAGATGAAGATGATGAAGATGCTAGTTTCTCACTTGAAACCTCAAGCCTTTGATACCCACAAACCTTTGTAAATCAACACCCTTCTTTGGTTAGGATTTAAAACACTTATCAACTAGCAAAATCAATCAAAGAACCCCTTGTTCAAGCCCAAAATTTCGGCCAAATTAGATGGAGGAAGGAGAGCTTTTTTGCTAATTCAAAAACAAGTTAAAGTGTGTGTGAGGATATGTGTGCAAGCATGCATGTAGGTGGAGTGTGCATTGATTAAAAGCAAGCATGGGGAGGCCTCCTTGGAGTCCCCAAAACCGTCCCCTTTAGTTACCCCCCCCCCCCTTTTTTTTTTTTTTTTTTTTGCTTGCTTTATAATATCAAGATACATGCACACTCAATTTATATAATTACATGTACATATATATATATCTTTATAAACCACTTATAAAGTTATATGTATATGTTACTTGCACATTTAGATATAATTTTATAAACCACTTTATAAAATTATAACACACACATAAGTTTAACCATACTAATAATTAAACTTGCACTTATAATTATCCAAATAATTATTTCTTGCATTTCATCTTTAGAATACCAAATTCTAAAGTCTAAGTGTCAAGTATTTATTTTAAAGATCCAATAATTAAAATAGATACTTAAAGATGTTGACGGTTTGTTATTGGGTATGACCCGACTTGGATCATAACATGTTAGCCACATTAGTTTAATATGTCTCTCGGGCATATGAAATACCTTCAAATTTAATTATGAGTTGAAATGTCCCGTTCTTATTGATTAAAAACGTTCCATATTAATTGATTTTGTTGCGAGATTTTGACCTCTATATGAGACGTTTTTCAAAGACTGCATTCATTTTAAAACAAACCATAACCTTTATTTCATCAATAAAGGTTTAAAAAGCTTTACGTAGATTATCAAATAATGATAATCTAAAATATCCTGTTTACACACGACCATTACATAATGGTTTACAATACAAATTTGTTACAACAAAATAAGTTTCTTGAATGCAGTTTTTACACAATATCATACAAGCATGGACTCCAAATCTCGTCCTTATTTAAGTATGCTACAGCGGAAGCTCTTAATAATCACCTGAGAATAAACATGCTTAAAACGTCAACAAAAATGTTGGTGAGTTATAGGTTTAACCTATATATATCAAATCATAATAATAGACCACAAGATTTCATATTTCAATACACATCCCATACATAGAGATAAAAATCATTCATATGGTGAACACCTGGTAACCGACATTAACAAGATGCATATATAAGAATATCCCCATCATTCCGGGACACCCTTCGGATATGATATAAATTTCGAAGTACTAAAGCATCCGGTACTTTGGATGGGGTTTGTTAGGCCCAATAGATCTATCTTTAGGATTCGCGTCAATTAGGGTGTCTGTTCCCTAATTCTTAGATTACCAGACTTAATAAAAAGATATTCGATTTCGATAATTCAACCATAGAATGTAGTTTCACGTACTTGTGTCTATTTTGTAAATCATTTATAAAACCTGCATGTATTCTCATCCCAAAAATATTAGATTTTAAAAGTGGGACTATAACTCACTTTCACAGATTTTTACTTCGTCGGGAAGTAAGACTTGGCCACTGGTTGATTCACGAACCTATAACAATATATACATATATATCAAAGTATGTTCAAAATATATTTACAACACTTTTAATATATTTTAATGTTTTAAGTTTATTAAGTCAGCTGTCCTCGTTAGTAACCTACAACTAGTTGTCCACAGTTAGATGTACAGAAATAAATCGATAAATATTATCTTGAATTAATCCACGACCCAGTGTATACGTATCTCAGTATTGATCACAACTCAAACTATATATATTTTGGAATCAACCTCAACCCTGTATAGCTAACTCCAACATTCACATATAGAGTGTCTATGGTTGTTCCGAAATATATATAGATGTGTCGACATGATAGGTCGAAACATTGTATACGTGTCTATGGTATCTCAAGATTACATAATATACAATACAAGTTGATTAAGTTATGGTTGGAATAGATTTGTTACCAATTTTCACGTAGCTAAAATGAGAAAAATTATCCAATCTTGTTTTACCCATAACTTCTTTATTTTAAATCCGTTTTGAGTGAATCAAATTGCTATGGTTTCATATTGAACTCTATTTTATGAATCTAAACAGAAAAGTATAGGTTTATAGTCGGAAAAATAAGTTACAAGTTGTTTTTGTAAAGGTAGTCATTTCAGTCGAAAGAACGACGTCTAGATGACCATTTTAGAAAACATACTTCCACTTTGAGTTTAACCATAATTTTTGGATATAGTTTCATGTTCATAATAAAAATCATTTTCTCAGAATAACAACTTTTAAATCAAAGTTTATCATAGTTTTTAATTAACTAACCCAAAACAGCCCGCGGTGTTACTACGACGGCGTAAATCCGGTTTTACGGTGTTTTTCGTGTTTCCAGGTTTTAAATCATTAAGTTAGCATATCATATAGATATAGAACATGTGTTTAGTTGATTTTAAAAGTCAAGTTAGAAGGATTAACTTTTGTTTGCGAACAAGTTTAGAATTAACTAAACTATGTTCTAGTGATTACAAGTTTAAACCTTCGAATAAGATAGTTTTATATATATGAATCGAATGATGTTATCAACATCATTACTACCTTAAGTTCCTTGGATAAACCTACTGGAAAAGAGAAAAATGGATCTAGCTTCTACGGATCCTTGGATGGCTCGAAGTTCTTGAAGCAGAATCATGACACGAAAACAAGTTCAAGTAAGATCATCACTTGAAATAAGATTGTTATAGTTATAGAAATTGAACCAAAGTTTGAATATGATTATTACCTTGTATTAGAATGATAACCTACTGTAAGAAACAAAGATTTCTTGAGGTTGGATGATCACCTTACAAGATTGGAAGTGAGCTAGCAAACTTGAAAGTATTCTTGATTTTATTTAACTAGAACTTGTAGAATATATGAAGAATACTTAGAACTTGAAGATAGAACTTGAGAGAGATCAATTAGATGAAGAAAATTGAAGAATGAAAGTGTTTGTAGGTGTTTTTGGTCGTTGGTGTATGGATTAGATATAAAGGATATGTAATTTTGTTTTCATGTAAATAAGTCATGAATGATTACTCATATTTTTGTAATTTTATGAGATATTTCATGCTAGTTGCCAAATGATGGTTCCCACATGTGTTAGGTGACTCACATGGGCTGCTAAGAGCTGATCATTGGAGTGTATATACCAATAGTACATACATCTAAAAGCTGTGTATTGTACGAGTACGAATACGGGTGCATACGAGTAGAATTGTTGATGAAACTGAACGAGGATGTAATTGTAAGCATTTTTGTTAAGTAGAAGTATTTTGATAAGTGTATTGAAGTCTTTCAAAAGTGTATAAATACATATTAAAACACTACATGTATATACATTTAAACTGAGTCGTTAAGTCATCGTTAGTCGTTACATGTAAGTGTTGTTTTGAAACCTTTAGGTTAACGATCTTGTTAAATGTTGTTAACCCAATGTTTATAATATCAAATGAGATTTTAAATTATTATATTATCATGATATTATCATGTATGAATATCTCTTAATATGATATATATACATTAAATGTCTTTACAACGATAATCGTTACATATATGTCTCGTTTAAAAATCATTAAGTTAGTAGTCTTGTTTTTACATATGTAGTTCATTCTTAATATACTTAATGATATGTTTACTTATCATAGTATCATGTTAACTATATATATATATATATCCATATATATGTCATCATATAGTTTTTACAAGTTTTAACGTTCGTGAATTACCGGTCAACTTGGGTGGTCAATTGTCTATATGAAACATATTTCAATTAATCAAGTCTTAACAAGTTTGATTGCTTAACATGTTGGAAACATTTAATCATATAAATATCAATCTCAATTAATATATATAAACATGGAAAAGTTCGGGTCACTACAGTACCTACCCGTTAAATAAATTTCGTCCCGAAATTTTAAGCTGTTGAAGGTGTTGACGAATCTTCTGGAAATAGATGCGGGTATTTATTCTTCATCTGATCTTCACGCTCCCAGGTGAACACGGGTCCTCTACGAGCATTCCATTGAACCTTAACAATTGGTATCTTGTTTTTCTTAAGTCTTTTAACCTCACGATCCATTATTTCGACGGGTTCTTCGATGAATTGGAGTTTTTCGTTGATTTGGATTTCATCTAACGGAATAGTGAGATCTTCTTTAGCAAAACATTTCTTCAAATTCGAGACGTGGAAAGTGTTATGTACAGCCGCGAGTTGTTGAGGTAACTCAAGTCGGTAAGCTACTGGTCCGACACGATCAATAATCTTAAATGGTCCAATATACCTTGGATTTAATTTCCCTCGTTTACCAAATCGAACAACGCCTTTCCAAGGTGCAACTTTAAGCATGACCATCTCTCCAATTTCAAATTCTATATCTTTTCTTTTAATGTCAGCGTAGCTCTTTTGTCGACTTTGGGCGGTTTTCAACCGTTGTTGAATTTGGATGATCTTCTCGGTAGTTTCTTGTATAAATCGGAGACCTGCACTTTCTACCATAAAGTGCTTCAAACAGCGCCATCTCAATGCTTGAATGGTAGCTGTTGTTGTAGGAAAATTCTGCTAACGGTAGATGTCGATCCCAACTGTTTCCGAAATCAATAACACATGCTCGTAGCATGTCTTCAAGCGTTTGTATCGTCCTTTGGCTCTGCCCATCAGTTTGTGGATGATAGGCAGTACTCATGTCTAGACGAGTTCCTAATGCTTGCTGTAATGTCTGCCAGAATCTTGAAATAAATCTGCCATCCCTATCAGAGATAATAGAGATTAGTATTCCATGTCTGGAGACGACTTCCTTCAAATACAGTCGTGCTAACTTCTCCATCTTGTCATCTTCTCTTTTTGGCAGGAAGTGTGCTGATTTGGTGAGACGATCAACTATTACCCAAATAGTATCAAAACCACTTGCAGTCCTTGGCAATTTAGTGATGAAATCCATGGTAATGTTTTCCCATTTCCATACTGGGATTTCGGGTTATTGAAGTAGACCTGATGGTTTCTGATGCTCAGCTTTGACCTTAGAACACGTCAAACATTCTCCTACGTATTTAGCAACATCGGCTTTCATACCCGGCCACCAAAAATGTTTCTTGAGATCCTTGTACATCTTCCCCGTTCCAGGATGTATTGAGTATCTGGTTTTATGAGCTTCTCTAAGTACCATTTCTCTCATATCTCCAAATTTTGGTACCCAAATCCTTTCAGCCCTATACCTGGTTCCGTCTTCCCGAATATTAAGATGCTGCTCCGATCCTTTGGGTATTTCATCCTTTAAATTTCCCTCTTTTAAAACTCCTTGTTACGCCTCCTTTATTTGAGTAGTAAGGTTATTATGAATCATTATATTCATAGATTTTACTCGAATGGGTTCTCTGTCCTTCCTGCTCAAGGCATCGGCTACCACATTTGCCTTCCCCGGGTGGTAACGAATCTCAAAGTCGTAATCATTCAACAATTCAATCCACCTACGCTGCCTCATATTCAGTTGTTTCTGATTAAATATGTGTTGAAGACTTTTGTGGTCGGTATATATAATACTTTTGACCCCATATAAGTAGTGCCTCCAAGTCTTTAATGCAAAAACAACCGCGCCTAATTCCAAATCATGCGTCGTATAATTTTGCTCGTGAATCTTCAATTGTCTAGACGCATAAGCAATCACCTTCGTTCGTTGCATTAATACACAACCGAGACCTTGCTTTGATGCATCACAATAAATCACAAAATCATCATTCCCTTCAGGCAATGACAATATAGGTGCCGTAGTTAGCTTTTTCTTCAACAACTGAAACGCTTTCTCTTGTTCATCCTTCCATTCAAATTTCTTCCCTTTATGCGTTAATGCAGTCAAGGGTTTTGCTATTCTGGAAAAGTCTTGGATGAACCTTCTGTAGTAACCAGCTAGTCCTAAAAACTGGCGTATGTGTTTCGAAGTTTTTGGGGTTTCCCACTTTTCAACAGTTTCTATCTTTGCCGGATCCACCTTAATACCTTCTTTGTTCACTATGTGACCGAGGAATTGAACTTCTTCCAACCAAAATGCACACTTTGAAAACTTAGCGTACAATTCTTCCTTCCTCAATACTTCTAACACCTTTCTCAAATGTTCACCATGTTCTTGGTCATTCTTTGAGTAAATAAGTATGTCATCAATGAAAACAATGACAAACTTGTCAAGATATGGTCCACACACTCGGTTCATAAGGTCCATGAACACAGCTGGTGCATTAGTTAAACCAAACGGCATGACCATAAACTCGTAATGACAGTAACGTGTTCTGAAAGCAGTCTTTGGAATATCATCTTCTTTCACCGCATTTGATGATACCCAGAACGTAAGTCAATCTTTGAATAAACAGACGAGCCTTGTAGTTGATCAAATAAGTCGTCGATTCTCGGTAGTGGGTAACGATTCTTGATGGTAAGTTTGTTCAACTCTCGGTAGTCGATACACAACCTGAATGTACCATCTTTCTTCTTGACAAACAAAACAGGAGCTCCCCACGGTGATGTGCTTGGTCGAATGAAACCACGCTCTAAAAGTTCTTGTAATTGGCTTTGCAGTTCTTTCAACTCGCTGGGTGCGAGTCTGTAAGGAGCACGAGCTATTGGTGCAGCTCCTGGTACAAGATCTATTTGAAATTCAACGGATCGATGTGGGGGTAATCCCGGTAATTCTTTCGGAAATACATCGGAAAATTCTTTTGCAATGGGAACATCATTGATGCTCTTTTCTTCAGTTTGTACTTTCTCGACGTGTGCTAGAACGGCATAGCAACCTTTTCTTATTAGTTTTTGTGCCTTCAAATTACTAATAAGATGTAGCTTCGTGTTGCCCTTTTCTCCGTACACCATTAAGGGTTTTCCTTTTTCTCATATATTGCGAATTGCATTTTTGTAACAAACGATCTCTGCTTTCACTTCTTTCAACCAGTCCATACCGATTATCACATCAAAACTCCCTAACTCTACTGGTATCAAATCAATCTTAAATGTTTCGCTAACCAGTTTAATTTCTCGATTCCGACATATATTATCTGCTGAAATTAATTTACCATTTGCTAATTCGAGTAAAAATTTACTATCCAAAGGCGTCAATGGACAACTTAATTTAGCACAAAAATCTCTACTCATATAGCTTCTATCCGCACCCGAATCAAATAAAACGTAAGCAGATTTTTTGTCAATAAGAAACGTACCCGTAACAAGCTCCGGGTCTTCCTGTGCCTCTGCCGCATTAATATTGAAAACTCTTCCGCGGCCTTGTCCATTCGTGTTCTCCTGGTTCGGGCAATTTCTAATAATGTGGCCCAGTTTTCCACATTTATAACAAACTACATTGGCATAACTTGCTCCGACACTACTTGCTCCGCCATTACTCGTTCCGACACCATTTGTTCCTTTCGTTCTATTAACCCCTGGTCCGTAGACCTTACACTTCGCCGCGCTATGACCATTTCTTTTACACTTGTTGCAAAATTTGGTGCAGAACCCCGAGTGATACTTTTCACACCTTTGGCATAGCTGCTTCTGATTGTTGTTGTTGTTGCGGTTATTATTGTTGTTGGGATGATTGTTGTAGTTGCTATTGTTGTTGTTGTTGTTGTTGGGACGTTTGTTGTAGTTGCGATTGATGTTGCGATTGTTGGGATAATTGTTGCGATTATTGTTGCAATTGCTGTTGTTGTTGTATTGGTGATTCTTATCACCGTTTTCCTCCCACTTTCTTTTGACTTGCTTCACATTGGCCTCTTCAGCAGTCTGTTCTTTAATTCTTTCTTCAATCTGGTTCACTAGTTTGTGAGCCATTCTACATGCCTGTTGTATGGAGGCGGGCTTGTGTGAACTTATATCTTCTTGAATTCTTTCCGGTAATCCTTTCACAAACGCGTCGATCTTCTCTTCCTCATCTTCGAATGCTCCCGGACACAATAGGCACAATTCTGTGAATCGTCTTTCGTATGTGGTAATATCAAATACTTGGGTTCGTAACCATCTAAGTTCTGTCTTGAGCTTATTGACCTCGGTTCTGGGACGGTACTTCTCGTTCATCAAGTGCTTGAATGCTGACCACGGTAGTGCGTACGCATCGTCTTGTCCCACTTGCTCTAGATAGGTATTCCACCATGTTAACGCAGAACCTGTGAAGGTATGCGTAGCGTACTTCACTTTGTCCTCTTCAGTACACTTACTTATGGCAAACACCGATTCGACCTTCTCGGTCCACCGTTTCAATACGATCGGTCTTTCGGTTCCATCAAATTCCAAAGGTTTGCAGGCAGTGAATTCTTTGTAGGTGCATCCTACACGATTTCCTGTACTGCTAGATCCAAGGTTATTGTTGGTATGTAGCGCAGCCTGTACTGCGGCTATGTTTGAAGCTAGAAAAGTACGGAATTCCTCTTCATTCATATTCACGGTGTGTCGAGTAGTCGGTGCCATTTCCTTCAAAATAGTCAAATGGAACAAGTTAATCATACAGAATATTAAGAGTAGTTAATAGTATTTCGTAGCATAATATGAACTCATTTATAAAAGCTTTTTCTTCATATTAGCATTTTATAAGTTTAAATTCGGGTAGTACCTACCCGTTAAGTTCATACTTAGTAGCTAATATACAATTCAACTACTACAATTCTATATGAAAAACTGATTATAATAATATTTCGCGTTCAAACTTTTACACAATATTTTACAAACTTACAATACCGCTTATTTTACATATAGCATGAAATATAGCACACAATAAATTTGATACAAGATGGTTGTGAAGATAATTCTAGCTAGTACACAAGTCGTTCAGCAAAGGCAATAAAGACACGTAATTCATACGTCCAGAAACAAGTCATGCATTCTGGTTTTACTAGGATTACTTCCCATCCTTGGTCTTGTGGAACATAACCATTATGGCCGTTGATAAGACATCGTGTTGTAACGTCGTCAAAGGGACGAGGGTTACGTAATGTCCAACAGTCCCGTAACAATCTAAAAACCTCATTTCTTACCCCAATTACCGACTCCGTCACTTGTGGGAACGTTTTGTTTAATAGTTGTAGCCCGATGTTCTTGTTCTCACTTTGGTGAGAAGCGAACATTACTAATCCGTAAGCATAACATGCTTTATGTTGCATGTTAGCCGCTTTTTCTAAATCATGAAGTCCAATATTCGGATATATTGAGTCAAAATAATTTCTTAACCCATTGCGTAAAATAGCATTTGGGTTCCCCGCAATATATGCGTCAAAGTAAACACATCGTAACTTATGGATTTCCCAATGTGATATCCCCCATCTTTTGAACGAAAGCCTTTTATAAACCAAGGCATTCTTGGAACGTTTTTCAAATGTCTTACAAACTGATCTCTCCTTAAATAGTTGTGCCGAAGAATTCTGACCGACTCTAGACAAGATTTCATCAATCATGTCTCCGGGTAGGTCTCTTAAAATATTGGGTTGTCTATCCATTTTGTGTTTTTATACTGTAAAATAGACAAGAGTTAGATTCATAAAAAAAAGTACTTATTAATACAAGCAATTTTTACATATATCATAAAGCATAATCACACTATATTACATATATTACACCACACGAATACAACTATCTTATTCCGACTCGCTTGTTTCTTCTTCTTAGGTTTTGGTTCGTTTTGCCAAGTTTCTAGGGATATATGATGTTCCCCTAATACGAGCCGTCGTTTTCCACATTGGTTTAGAAAAACCTGGTGGTTTAGAGGTTCCCGGGTCATTGTTACAACTTAAGGACTTCGGGGGTTGACGATACATATAAAGTTCATCGGGGTTGGAATTAGATTTCTCTATTTTTATGCCCTTTCCCTTATTATTTTCTTTTTCCTTTTTAAATTCAATTGGGGTAATTTCTATAACATCATCGGAATTCTCGTCGGAATCTGATTCATCGGAGAATTGGCAATCCTCCCAATATTTTGCTTCCTTGGCGGAAACACCATTGACCATAATTAACCTTGGTCAGTTGGTTGAGGATTCTATTTTACTTAACCGTTTTATTATTTCCCCCACCGGTTCTATTTATTCTTCCGGTTCCGATTCTTCTTCCGGTTCCGATTCTTCTTCCGGTTCCTCTTCGGGAACTTGTGAATCAGTCCACGAATCATTCCAATTTACATTTGACTCTTCATTATTATTAGGTGAGTCAATGGGACTTGTTCTAGAGGTAGACATCTATCACATAATATCAAACGCGTTAAGAGATTAATATATCACATAATATTCACATGTTAAAAATATATAGTTTCCAACAAAATTTGTTAAGCAATCATTTTTCAAGTAAACACGGTCGAAGTCCAGACTCACTAATGCATCCTAACAAACTAGATAAGACACACTAATGCAAAATTCTGGTTCTCTAAGACCAACTGAAATGTCCCGTTCTTATTGATTAAAAACGTTCCATATTAATTGATTTCGTTGCGAGGTTTTGACCTCTATATGAGACGTTTTTCAAAGACTGCATTCATTTTAAAACAAACCATAACCTTTATTTCATCAATAAAGGTTTAAAAAGCTTTACGTAGATTATCAAATAATGATAATCTAAAATATTCTGTTTACACACGACCATTACATAATGGTTTACAATACAAATATGTTACAACAAAATAAGTTTCTTGAATGCAGTTTTTACACAATATCATACAAGCATGGACTCCAAATCTCGTCCTTATTTAAGTATGCGACAGCGGAAGCTCTTAATAATCACCTGAGAATAAACATGCTTAAAACGTCAACAAAAATGTTGGTGAGTTATAGGTTTAACCTATATATATCAAATCATAATAATAGACCACAAGATTTCATATTTCAATACACATCCCATACATAGAGATAAAAATCATTCATATGGCGAACACCTGGTAACCGACATTAACAAGATGCATATATACGAATATCCCCATCATTCCGGGACACCCTTCGGATATGATATAAATTTCGAAGTACTAAAGCATCCGGTACTTTGGATGGGGTTTGTTAGGCCCAATAGATCTATGTTTAGGATTCGCGTCAATTAGGGTGTCTGTTCCCTAATTCTTAGATTACCAGACTTAATAAAAAGGGGCATATTCGATTTCGATAATTCAGCCATAGAATGTAGTTTCACGTACTTGTGTCTATTTTCTAAATCATTTATAAAACCTGCATGTATTCTCATCTCAAAAATATTAGATTTTAAAAGTGGGACTATAACTCACTTTCACAGATTTTTACTTCGTCGGGAAGTAAGACTTGGCAACTGGTTGATTCACGAACCTATAACAATATATACATATATATCAAAGTATGTTCAAAATATATTTACAACACTTTTAATATATTTTAATGTTTTAAGTTTATTAAGTCAGCTGTCCTCGTTAGTAACCTACAACTAGTTGTCCACAGTTAGATGTACAGAAATAAATCGATAAATATTATCTTGAATTAATCCACGACCCAGTGTATACGTATCTCAGTATTGATCACAACTCAAACTATATATATTTTGGAATCAACCTCAACCCTGTATAGCTAACTCCAACATTCACATATAGAGTGTCTATGGTTGTTCCGAAATATATATAGATGTGTCGACATGATAGGTCAAAACATTGTATACGTGTCTATGGTATCTCAAGATTACATAATATACAATACAAGTTGATTAAGTTATGGTTGGAATAGATTTGTTACCAATTTTCACGTAGCTAAAATGAGAAAAATTATCCAATCTTGTTTTACCCATAACTTCTTCATTTTAAATCCGTTTTGAGTGAATCAAATTGCTATGGTTTCATATTGAACTCTATTTTATGAATATAAACAGAAAAGTATAGGTTTATAGTCAGAAAAATAAGTTACAAGTTGTTTTTGTAAAGGTAGTCATTTCAGTCGAAAGAACGACGTCTAGATGACCATTTTAGAAAACATACTTCCACTTTGAGTTTAACCATAATTTTTGGATATAGTTTCATGTTTATAATAAAAATCATTTTCTCAGAATAACAACTTTTAAATCAAAGTTTATCATAGTTTTTAATTAACTAACCCAAAACAGCCCGCGGTGTTACTACGACGGCGTAAATCCGGTTTTACGGTGTTTTTCGTGTTTCCAGGTTTTAAATCATTAAGTTAGCATATCATATAGATATAGAACATGTGTTTAGTTGATTTTAAAAGTCAAGTTAGAAGGATTAACTTTTGTTTGCGAACAAGTTTAGAATTAACTAAACTATGTTCTAGTGATTACAAGTTTAAACCTTCGAATAAGATAGTTTTATATATATGAATCGAATGATGTTATGAACATCATTACTACCTTAAGTTCCTTGGATAAACCTACTGGAAAAGAGAAAAATGGATCTAGCTTCTACGGATCCTTGGATGGCTCGAAGTTCTTGAAGCAGAATCATGACACGAAAACAAGTTCAAGTAAGATCATCACTTGAAATAAGATTGTTATAGTTATAGAAATTGAACCAAAGTTTGAATATGATTATTACCTTGTATTAGAATGATAACCTACTGTAAGAAACAAAGATTTCTTGAGGTTAGATGATCACCTTACAAGATTGGAAGTGAGCTAGCAAACTTGAAAGTATTCTTGATTTTATGTAACTAGAACTTGTAGAATATATGAAGAACACTTAGAACTTGAAGATAGAACTTGAGAGAGATCAATTAGATGAAGAAAATTGAAGAATGAAAGTGTTTGTAGGTGTTTTTGGTCGTTGGTGTATGGATTAGATATAAAGGATATGTAATTTTGTTTTCATGTAAATAAGTCATGAATGATTACTCATATTTTTGTAATTTTATGAGATATTTCATGCTAGTTGCCAAATGATGGTTCCCACATGTGTTAGGTGACTCACATGGGCTACTAAGAGCTGATCATTGGAGTGTATATACCAATAGTACATACATCTAAAAGCTGTGTATTGTACGAGTACGAATACGGGTGCATACGAGTAGAATTGTTGATGAAACTGAACGAGGATGTAATTGTAAGCATTTTTGTTAAGTAGAAGTATTTTGATAAGTGTATTGAAGTCTTTCAAAAGTGTATAAATACATATTAAAACACTACATGTATATACATTTTAACTGAGTCGTTAAGTCATCGTTAGTCGTTACATGTAAGTGTTGTTTTGAAACCTTTAGGTTAACGATCTTGTTAAATGTTGTTAACCCAATGTTTATAATATCAAATGAGATTTTAAATTATTATATTATCATGATATTATCATGTATGAATATCTCTTAATATGATATATATACATTAAATGTCTTTACAACGATAATCGTTACATATATGTCTCGTTTAAAAATCATTAAGTTAGTAGTCTTGTTTTTACATATGTAGTTCATTGTTAATATACTTAATGATATGTGTACTTATCATAGTATCATGTTAACTATATATATATATCCATATATATGTCATCATATAGTTTTTACAAGTTTTAACGTTCGTGAATCACCCGTCAACTTGGGTGGTCAATTGTCTATATGAAACATATTTCAATTAATCAAGTCTTAACAAGTTTGATTGCTTAACATGTTGGAAACATTTAATCATATAAATATCAATCTCAATTAATATATATAAACATGGAAAAGTTCGGGTCACTACATGAGTCATGTTCCAATTTTGCATATTTTATCCATGAATAAACTATTATTCTGAATTCCGTAGTTGATCACATTTGTGAGAACAAGTGTGAGGTCTAGACTATTATGAACTTGGATTGGTTAGCATTCAAATGGTGAATGTGGGGCAAGGTTGCAACCAAGGTTCATAGATATTTGTGGGACACAAATATTGGAAGACCCGCTCTCAAGATTTACTATATGGAGCCTTTGTGGTTGATCACATGTAATCTTGAGTAAAGGAGAATATCATTATATCCTCTGACCTGAGAGACATATTGGGTTCGGATATTCACCAAATATTGTGCCTTGATTCTTTCCTTCGCTATTCTGAAACATGGTAGTACATAAGGGAGGCTTCAGGTATGGTACAAGGTGTAGTGTCTAGGACGTATGTAGTCAAGATGGAATTTGTCCCTCTTATTCGTTGAGAGTCGGATGTCTAAGGCCTGATAAAGTTAAATCTATAAGAGAGTGGTCGCTCTGTATCTCTTGGATTTAACATGACATCTAGGACAAAAGGATATATTTAAAGATTCACCTAAATCATATTCGAGATGTGAACTCGAAAGGGATGATGTTATTGAATGGCACTAAGTCATAACACTCGAAAGGGATGATGTTATATTTCTCGTGCAAGTGGGAGATTGAAGGTATTTCATATGCCCGAGAGACATAATTAATTAATGTGGTCAATATGTTATGATCCAAGTCGGGTCATACCCAATAACAAACTATCAACACTTTTATGTATTTGTTTTAACGATAGGATCTTTAAAACTAATACTAAATACTTAGACTTTGAAATTGGTTTTCTAAAGTGAAATGCTAGAAATAATTATATGGATAATTATTTATATAAGTTTAATTATTTTATTAAACTAACACTTGTGACATATTATTTTATAATGGGCTTATAAAATTATATGCACATGTATAAAAATGGATGGAAGTAATATGCATGTTTAATTAATTAATAAAAAAAAAAAGGGGAAAGAGGGCCAAAAGTGGCGGCCTCTTTTGGGGTTTCCTAGGAGCCATTTTGCCTTGCTTTAACTCCTTATATTGATTAGTTGTTGCATGCATTTTTCTTCTTCCAAAACATACATTCAATCTAGCATTTGAACTTGCAAAATACTCTCTCTTCTTCCTTTTTCTTTTGGCCGAAAATTGGGAGGTTCCACAAGGGGTTTTGGTTGATTTTGCAAGTGTTCTAAGTATACTAAATCCTAACCAAGAAGAAGGGTGTTGATTCTAAAGTTTGTGGGTATTATCTCTTGAGGTTTCAAGTTAGAAACTAGCTTCACTTCATCATCATCTTCTTGCTACTTCAACCTCCTTTTAGGAGAAGGTATAAACCTCTTACTAGCTCTATTTACACTTTAGTGTATTTTCAAGACTAGATCTATAAAATGGAATACATTTTAATTGGTTAAAATACACATGCAAAACTTAAAAATTGCTTCCACTTGCTACATACATATACACGAATTCATATACATACAAATATGGTTTTGTGACTTTGTTTACATGTGGTATTCCATCATTAAGATCTCTATAATTAAATACGGTGATCTGCCTCGATTACTCTGTCTGATATTTCCATTATAAATTTACCTTTTTCGTCCCATTAGTTTCCACCACTTCTATACCTTCTTTCTCAGTTCATATATCCAAAAGATTGTGAGAATGCTTAATCCAGTTCTAATCCTTGATATTTTCCTAATTATCATTTCTATCATCATTCTTTTCAATCTTCCGCCAGAAGAATCTGTTTACTTCTACTATTACCTTGGGGTTATAGTGCTTTTAATTCTCCCGTGTCTATATGTTGCGATAAACATTGATATTCACGGTTTGTAATTTATGCGTTGTTATCAGGATTTATATCTCCCCTTATATTTTAATGTCCATATTTCTGCTTCCTATAATCATTATCATCCACAGTTAATACTCCCTCCTATTTGCTGCAATTTATACTCCAATTTCTATTTCTTTTGGAGCTTTGTCCCTTCGTTTCTTCTTTTTATGATTGGACATCTCAGGTAATGGTCCAGAATTCGTAGATATGGAGTTTCGAATGAATTTAATGTTATAAACAAGAAAGAACGTTATAGCACAATTTGATTTGTCAAATTACCAGAATCACTGAGAATAGAACTATCAATAATATATTTTCTTGATGTGTTCAGAAGTTAATCAGAATGAAAGAGTTATGTAACATGACACATGATGATGTTATAATCTGTGAATCATCATTTTCCATTTAGAAACTCAGCATGACTTACTGTAATATAATCACATTGATCAAGTGTCATTATATTATACTAACTCTTGCATCAGTTCCCAACATTACTTCAATAACATTCATATTTTAAGCTCGAAAGTTTACAGAATATAGAAACTAACAGTTTCTATATGATGTAACACTGATAGCACGAAGAGATTAATGATTTTAGATAAGAATAGTTATGAAAATATATTCAGAAATATCGAGGATATTTATAATGAAAGGTACGATGATATCTTAGAATTTCTAATATCGATGGATGATGAAGAAGATTTATCCGTAAGGGTTTAGATTCGGAGGCAAGGTATTCACTAAAGATTTCATCAGAAACAGAATCATTTGGATTCTTTGAAGTCAAACTTATTCTTTATGATTTGTCCACGGCTTCCTTCATAGTTTCGCATAATCCGCTTCTCGGTACTAAATTTTCTGTTGAATGTTTCCAATACTCCATTTTTTATCATCCAACTTTCAACAGTTAAGGCCGTGTACAGTTTGTGCTGCTGTATTCAGCTTTTTCAGAATTTGTGGTATTGATTTTGTATATTGGGTACTTTTCAGAATGGAAGATCATAATTCTAAGAGATAAATGTTATATGTTTACATATAACTGTTGATATAGACATGCTGCGAGATTTCTAAATACTGATTGCTGATTCTCGGTATTTGGTACAGCAATTCTCGTTACAAGGTGTGGATGAGTACATGATGAGACTTCAATAGATAAATTTAGTGATTTGTCGGAGAGATTTAAACTGAGGAGCGACGAGGTTGCTGGTACGTCTGCTGGTAATATGATGGAATATAAAAGGTTCCCCGGTAACAATAAAAGAGCACGCACATATATCAAAGTTATAATAAGGTTGTTTCGAATGAAAAGTCAAAGTTGACTTGTTGGAGCTGTGACAAAATTGGCTAATTTGAAAGAGAATTGCAATGTTAGTTTGGGTAATAATAACACCAAAGGAGCTAGTATAGATAAGTGTTAAGTGGTTACTCAGTTTCTAAGAGTTTTTCTGGTGCATAACTATATGCATAAATCTTTCCTTCCGTAGATGAAGTGCGGTTGGTTCATTCTCCCGATTGAGGTGTTTTCAAGAATCATGAAAGGTTTGAACGCGGATTGTAATTGTCAAGATTTAAATGAGGTTTAAGATGAAATCAAGTGGCAAACTTGAAGAATTGTTTAGTTTCATATGTTATAATCAATATTTTAATTCATTTTAATTGTCCAATGTCGGCAGTCTACAGTTGATAGTCCACAGTTGACAGTTCAATATTTCATATATAGCTTAATATATAATATTCGAATTAATTAATACGTATCGTGACCCGTGTACATGTCTCAGACTCGATCACAACTCAAAGTATATATATTATTATAAAATCAACCTCAACCCTGTATAGAGAACTCGATCATTACTGCATATAGAGTGTCTATGGTTATTCCAAATAATATATATATATATATATATATATATATGCGTCGATATGATATGTCAAAACCTTGTATACGTGTCCCGATATTTAAAGTGCGTAAAATAAATACAGAAATTAAATGACAATAAATAAAATTGCGAGAATGTAAATTGCGATAATTAAATTGCGATAAATAAAATGTAACCAGTTAGCTAGGAACAGTTAGCTAGGAACAGTTAGCTAGGAACAGTTAGCGTGTATTCTTAACAAAATTCTTTTCATAGTTAAATTGTTTGTTTCTAACAAATTTCCAATGTTTTCTTCATTATGCCACTTGTTGGATTCTGATAGATAAAAACCCAAATATGAAATTGAATGAAAATGGTTATTCTGTGGTGAACGGATTCGTATATCGGTGAATTTAAGTAGGATAGTAAATGACTGTTGAATCAGCTTCGAAGAATATACAGTTTAATTTAATAATGTGAAAACTAAATATTCCTCGGGTATTACCTACCCGTTAAAATATTTTCATCATTAACAGTTTGTACGAAAGAATTTTTAATTACAATCTTTATGAAAATATATATACATATATATTTTCTTCAGATGTAATCATGGATTTAATGAGTCAATATGATATTAAACTCATTTGATTTACCGTTAGAACAATAATATATAATCTCTAAAACATTAGAGAATACATAATCGCCATGTCGGACGAAGATAAATGATGTAGAACGCTTCGTAGATTGATGATTATGCTCGAGGTACATAATGAGATGTTGAGGCATAGATTGTTGATGGTACTGGTGCTGTTTATTGATGGTACTGTTGGTGTCGGTGATGTTGCTGAAGCTGGTATGTTTTGCACCATATTTTTCCAAGGCTACAACTCGGGCGCTAAGCTCGTTGACTTCTTCTATTATACCGGGATGATTGTCGGTCGGAATGAGTGGATGAATAAGGTTTAGAATCTGAGTTATGATATAGTCGTGGCGAGATATTCGGGACATGAGGGTGAAAATGGTGTTACGAACAGGTTCGCAGGTAAGTTCTTCACCAAAAGGTGAATTCGGTTGGTGGAAGGGATCGCCTTCTTCGCGTCTCCATTGATTAAGTCAACTACGAACCCATCAGATGAATTGGGGATGGTTGATTGGTTGAATTCATTCTGGTGACGCTACTTCCGGAGTTTAGATGAACATCTATGTCGGAATAGCTGTCAGAATAACTATCAGAATAGCAATTAGAATCTGAGGGACTCGAACTGGTTGAGGGATTCATCTCATACAATCAGATGAAGGATTTTCGATAAGAAATGGATTATAGGATGTAGATTAGTACCCTGTAATACATAGTTTACATATGCATATATAATACTAATATCCCATAAGTTACGGAGGAATCTACGGAAGTTGTCAGGCAAAGTCTACCGTAACAGATATGCCAAGATATGAATTAGCAGATACGCTAAGATACGAATTTTGTCTATACACTATTCATGCAATCATTGCAGTAAAATGTGTCTAGACTAAGAATGATAAGCAGGTTATTTCCTAAGGATGATAAACAGATGATTTCTGAAAAAAATGATAAGCAAAACTTTTGACATGCAGACACGGTCGAAGTCCAGACTTACTAATGCATCCTAACGACCATCAGTTAGACATACTAATGCAAGACCTGGTTCACTAAGACCACCGCTCTGATACCAACTGAAAGGACCCATCCTAATCCATCCGGACGAAGTCCATATCGATTATAAACGATTCACAACAGTTGATTACATCGCGAGGTACTTGACCTCTATATGATACATTTTACAAACATTGCATTCGTTTTTGAAAGACAAAAATCTAAAGTAGACACATGAAATGTCCCGTTCTTATTGATTAAAAACGTTCCATATTAATTGATTTCGTTGCGAGGTTTTGACCTCTATATGAGACGTTTTTCAAAGACTGCATTCATTTTTAAACAAACCATAACCTTTATTTCATCAATAAAGGTTTAAAAAGCTTTACGTAGATTATCAAATAATGATAATCTAAAATATCCTGTTTACACACGACCATTACATAATGGTTTACAATACAAATATGTTACAACAAAATAAGTTTCTTGAATGCAGTTTTTACACAATATCATACAAGCATGGACTCCAAATCTTGTCCTTATTTAAGTATGCGACAGCGGAAGCTCTTAATAATCACCTGAGAATAAACATGCTTAAAACGTCAACAAAAATGTTGGTGAGTTATAGGTTTAACCTATATATATCAAATAGTAACAATAGACCACAAGATTTCATATTTCATACACATCCCATACATAGAGATAAAAATCATTCATATGGTGAACACCTGGTAACCGACATTAACAAGATGCATATATATAAGAATATCCCCATCATTCCGGGACACCCTTCGGATATGATATAAATTTCGAAGTACTAAAGCATCCGGTACTTTGGATGGGGTTTGTTAGGCCCAATAGATCTATCTTTAGGATTCGCGTCAATTAGGGTGTCTGTTCCCTAATTCTTAGATTACCAGACTTAATAAAAAGGGGCATATTCGATTTCGATAATTCAACTATAGAATGTAGTTTCACGTACTTGTGTCTATTTTGTAAATCATTTATAAAACCTGCATGTATTCTCATCCCAAAAATATTAGATTTTAAAAGTGGGACTATAACTCACTTTCACAGATTTTTACTTCGTCGGGAAGTAAGACTTGGCCACTGGTTGATTCACGAACCTATAACAATATATACATATATATCAAAGTATGTTCAAAATATATTTACAACACTTTTAATATATTTTGATGTTTTAAGTTTATTAAGTCAGCTGTCCTCGTTAGTAACCTATAACTAGTTGTCCACAGTTAGATATACAGAAATAAATCGATAAATATTATCTTGAATCAATCCACGACCCAGTGTATACGTATCTCAGTATTGATCATAACTCAAACTATACATATTTTGGAATCAACCTCAACCCTGTATAGCTAACTCCAACATTCACATATAGAGTGTCTATGGTTGTTCCGAAATATATATAGATGTGTCGACATGATAGGTCGAAACATTGTATACGTGTCTATGGTTGTTCCGAAATATATATAGATGTGTCAACATGATAGGTCGAAACATTGTATACGTGTCTATGGTATCTCAAGATTACATAATATACAATACAAGTTGATTAAGTTATGGTTGGAATATATTTGTTACCAATTTTCACGTAGCTAAAATGAGAAAAATTATCCAATCTTGTTTTACCCATAACTTCTTCATTTTAAATCCGTTTTGAGTGAATCAAATTGCTATGGTTTCATATTGAACTCTATTTTATGAATCTAAATAGAAAAAGTATAGGTTTATAGTCGGAAAAATAAGTTACAAGTCATTTTTGTAAAGGTAGTCATTTCAGTCGAAAGAACGACGTCTAGATGACCATTTTAGAAAACATACTTCCACTTTGAGTTTAACCATAATTTTTGGATATAGTTTCATGTTCATAATAAAAATCATTTTCTCAGAATAACAACTTTTAAATCAAAGTTTATCATAGTTTTTAATTAACTAACCCAAAACAGCCCGCGGTGTTACTACGACGGCGTAAATCCGGTTTTACGGTGTTTTTCGTGTTTCCAGGTTTTAAATCATTAAGTTAGCATATCATATAGATATAGAACATGTGTTTAGTTGATTTTAAAAGTCAAGTTAGAAGGATTAACTTTTGTTTGCGAACAAGTTTAGAATTAACTAAACTATGTTCTAGTGATTACAAGTTTAAACCTTCGAATAAGATAGCTTTATATGTATGAATCGAATGATGTTATGAACATCATTACTACCTTAAGTTCCTTGGATGAACCTACTGGAAAAGAGAAAAAAATGGATCTAGCTTCAATGGATCCTTGGATGGCTCAAAGTTCTTGAAGCAAAATCATGACACGAAAACAAGTTCAAGTAAGATCATCACTTGAAATAAGATTGTTATAGTTATAGAAATTGAACCAAAGTTTGAATATGATTATTACCTTATATTAGAATGATAACCTACTGTAAGAAACAAAGATTTCTTGAGGTTGGATGATCACCTTACAAGATTGGAAGTGAGCTAGCAAACTTGAAAGTATTCTTGATTTTATGAAACTAGAACTTTTGGAATTTATGAAGAACACTTAGAACTTGAAGATAGAACTTGAGAGAGTTCAATTAGATGAAGAAAATTGAAGAATGAAAGTGTTTGTAGGTTTTTTTGGTCGTTGGTGTATGGATTAGATATAAAGGATATGTAATTTTGTTTTCATGTAAATAAGTCATGAATGATTACTCATATTTTTGTAATCTTATGAGATATTTCATGCTAGTTGCCAAATGATGGTTCCCACATGTGTTAGGTGACTCACATGGGCTGCTAAGAGCTGATCATTGGAGTGTATATACCAATAGTACATACATCTAAAAGCTGTGTATTGTACGAGTACGAATACGGGTGCATACGAGTAGAATTGTTGATGAAACTGAACGAGAATGTAATTGTAAGCATTTTTGTTAAGTAGAAGTATTTTGATAAGTGTATTGAAGTCTTTCAAAAGTGTATAAATACATATTAAAACACTACATGTATATACATTTTAACTGAGTCGTTAAGTCATCGTTAGTCGTTACATGTAAGTGTTGTTTTGAAACCTTTAGGTTAACGATCTTGTTAAATGTTGTTAACCCAATGTTTATAATAACAAAAGAGATTTTAAATTATTATATTATCATGATATTATGATGTACGAATATCTCTTAATATGATATATATACATTAAATGTCGTTACAACGATAAACGTTACATATATGTCTCGTTTCAAAATCATTAAGTTAGTAGTCTTGTTTTTACATATGTAGTTCATTGTTAATATAATTAATGATATGTTTACTTATCATAATATCATGTTAACTATATATATAACCATATATATGTCATCATATAGTTTTTTTACAAGTTTTAACGTTCGTGAATCACCGGTCAACTTGGGTGGTCAATTGTCTATATGAAACCTATTTCAATTAATCAAGTCTTAACAAGTTTGATTGCTTAACATGTTGGAAACATTTAATCATGTAAACATCAATCTCAATTAATATATATAAACATGGAAAAGTTCGGGTCACTACAACACACATGCATCACACTTCATAATATATCAGACTATCAACGACTTAATAATAATCTTGATGAACTCAACGACTCGAATGCAACGTCTTTTAAAATATGCTATGAATGACTCCAAGTAATATCTTTAAAATGAGCAAATGCACAGCAGAAGATCTCTTTCGTACCTAAGAATAAACATGCTTTAAAGTGTCAACCAAAAGGTTGGTGAGTTAATTAGTTTAACATAATAATCATTTCCATCATTTTAATAGACCACAAGATTTTCATTTCTCATAAATATACGTCCCATGCATAGAGATAAAATAATCATTCATATGGATTGAACACCTGGTAACCGACATTCACAATTATGCATATAAGAATATCCCCATCATTCCGGGATCCTCCTTCGAACATGATATAAATTTCGAAGTACTAAAGCATCCGGTACTTTGGATGGGGCTTGTTAGGCCCGATAGATCTATCTTTAGGATTCGCGTCAGTTAGGGTGTCTGTTCCCTAATTCTTAGATTACCAGACTTAATAAAAACGGCATATTCGATTAGATAATCCAACCATAGAATGTAGTTTCGATTACTTGTGTCTATTTCGTAAAACATTTATAAAAGCAGCGCATGTATTCTCAGCCCAAAAATATATATAAAAAGGGAATAATGAAACTCACGCATATAAATATTGTAAAACAGTTAATAAAGCATTTGCATGTATTCTCAGCCCAAAAATATATATAAAAAGGGAATAATGAAACTTACGCATATAAATATTGTAAAACAGTTAATAAAGCATTTGCATGTATTCTCAGCCCAAAAATGTATATAAAAAGGGAATAATGAAACTCACCATACTGTATTTTGTAGTAAAAATACATATAACGACATTTGAACAAGTGTAGCGTTGGCCTCGGATTCACGAACTTATATCATTCATATATATATATATATATATATATATATATATATATATATATATATATATATATATATATATATTAAAACATATAATCGTAACCAAGTAATTTATATATATATTTAGTTATGTATTAAGGTTAATATACATATACAATTTTATTAATACTTATAATATGTTATAATTCTTATTTGATATGTAATTTAGTTAACGTTATATGTATATAAATAATATTATATCTTAATATTAAGTAATATTCGTATATCTATGTATTAAATATACTGTTATATAAATTTCTTTTGTTTGCAAAATAATATTTATAATAATATTAGCATAAGTATTATAATAGTAATAATAATGCTAATACTAATAATAATAATAATAATAATAATGATAGTAATAATAATAGTTTTAGATAAAATATTAATAATAATAATAATAATAATAATAATAATAATAATTATTATTATTATTATTATTATTATTATTATTATTATTATTATAATTATATTATAATTATACCCGTAATATATTATACCTAATAAGGCACACGTTCGATTGCAGATATCCCCAAATCAGATCGAGGGTTCATTCCTTTCTTTTCTCACTCTATATTCCGATTCAAAATTAATCTCAAGAAATTGAAATCGTGCTTATCGATAATTTGATTTCTCATCTGATTCTTTACAGCTCAACAATCGGTTCAGTCTTCTTCCAATGTAATGATCTCCTCACACTTTGAATTGGATTTGATGGAATTTATTAAGATTTGTTCGGAGGATTTATAGATGATGATCAAGGATATCCTACTCTCATTATCGAATTAGCAAAATTCAGAATCAGGTCTTTAAAAAAAATTTCTGAATCATTGTCGTCCTTCAGGTAATATCATAATTAAATGAATTTAATTTTCTTGTTTCAATTGTTTCTTTTCTCAAAGAGAATCAAGGTTATTATCTCTTTTGTGATTTGAAATACCTTTATTGTTAATGTTCACATCTATAATTTAAACTTATATAATTATGTGATATGAAATCGTTATATGAAATTTAGGGTTATCAGGTTTGAGTATAATTGCATAATCTGTAATCTTTAGTTTGGTACAGTAGTAATCTAAGGGGTATTCAATCGGTGATAGTATTGTTCGATGGTAACAGATGATAATCAATGTGAGTTTGTTCGACTTTTACAGAAATAGAACGTATGTAAGCAGTTAGTTTGTTTGTATGATAATAGAAACATGTTGTAGCAGTATTAGATTGATGTGGTGATTGTAATGGGTCATGTTCATGTAACAGTGAACACGAAGAAGAATTTTCAGGTTTTTCGTAGGTTAATGAATGATGAAAATTGGTGGTGATATTCGTTCAAACAGGAACAGACTGGCAGCAGTTTGATGAGGCTTGATTAACAGCTTGTTTTGAAACAAGGTGAGTGTTATGTAGCCTATAAAAGTGCATAGTAATAAGAATAAAACAATATCACTATCTTTGTTATTTTTAACCATTATCATTGTATTTTGAAAAATAATAATATATATACATAGATATGAAAATATAAGCTGCATTTGCTGGCATTTAAATGGTGACCTGAATGGCGGTTTTCGATTGTTGAGACAGAACAGATCAATTGCAGTTGCAGTCCTTGAAACTGGTTGCAGATTGTGGTCTAGTTGTCGAAAAGAAAATGGGATCGAAGGTGATGATGGTTGTTAAAAAAGAAGACTAAGTGGTGGTTTTGATTGGTAGAAACCGAATTCAAAGATAGTGAGTGGTTTGTTCGATGAAGTGATAACGGGTGACCGATGGTTGCCTCAAAGGTGGCTCGATGGTGATCTCTATCTCTCCCTCTAATGTAACGTGTATGTATATATCAAAAAAAAATATGGCAGTCTGTACTTGGTCATAAATGTTGGTTGTAGAATCCACAAGTGGGTGTTTGTGATTGATAAAAGGTGGATGGAAAGAATCAACAATTCCTAACAACTGGCATATTTGTTTTGTAGTTGAAGTGGTCGACAATTTGTACCAAATGAAACAGAAGGTGAAGAAAATAAAAATGGATATAGTTTCTTTAATCAATTTCGTACGATTCTATGACATACACATCAGATATGTAATTTAGGTGTGATTATGACAAATAACAGATTACATATTTTCTGTATATATATATATATATATATATATATATATATATATATATATATATATATATATATATATATATATATATATATATATATATATTTTATAAATATATGTACAATAAATATATAAGAAAACTCAATATCATTTAGGATAAAAACATTAAATATTAATTTTAAAAATAATAAAGAACTAATAATATTAATAGTAATATAAATAATAATGATAATCATATTAATATTGCAATTATACTTTAAATTTGTAGTTACATATAATATATTACCCTTTATTATATCATATCCATCAATCATATAATTTATTGGGTCTTTAATATTTAATTATATATATATATATATATATATATATATAATATTACTTATGTTCAAAATTCCTATATATATATATATATATACACACATTTAATTATAAACAATTGTTCGTGAATCGTCGGGAATAGTCAAAGTGTAAATGCATTCATTTAAACTATTCCAAAGTTTTCGAGACTTAACATTACAGACTTTGCTTATCGTGTCGGAATCATATAAAGATTAAGTTTAAATTTGGTCGGAAATTCCCGGGTCATCACAGAGTTAATTCTTCATAACTCGTTGATACAATATACACGTTATTGATTCGTAATGATGTCCACAGTGATTCTTGAATTGACGGAGTTTGTGATGTTATCGGTGTTGTTGATTCGGATGTTGACTGTACTGACGATGCTGGTAACGCTAACGGTACTGTTGATGCTGTTGGTAAAGCAAGTTTAGCTTGTTAATCACACACCATTTTTGTCAGGGTTTCTACTCTTCCTCCTATCATTTTGATTCATTTAACTGATTTATGGTTAGGGCTAGATTAGATAATCTCTAAGACTTTAGAGATTACAAAATCGCCGCGGAATGTTTCTCCAATGAAGTTATGAATTAATACTTCGTCAGTTATTGTTGTTGGTACTCCTTAGTATCTATGGTGCGTATGACGTTGAAGCTCATGGGACAGATTGTGAAGTTGAGGTTTACGACGCGGTTGTGGTTGGAGGTGGTAATGGTACTGTTGGCGTTGATGATGGTGGTACTGGTTATGCTGCTGGTGCTGCTGCTGGTGTTTGTAATCTTTGCACCATATTCTCCAAAGCCACTACCCGAGCGAGAAGCTCGTTGACTTCTTCTATTATACCGGGGTGATTGTCGGTTCGGACGAGCGGATAAATATAATCTAGAATTTGATGTAGTATATAATCGTGACGAGATACTCTGGAAATGAGAGAGAAAATGGTGTTTCGGATTGGTTCGCCGGTAAGTGCTTCAGGTTCTTCGTTAAGAGGGCAATGGGGTGGATGGAAGGGATCACCTTCTTCTTGTCTCCAATGATTGAGGAGGCTACGAACCCATCCCCAATTCATCCAGAATAGATGATGGCTGATTGGTTGATCCATTCCGGTCACACTGCTTTCAGAGCTGGAGTGAGATTCCATTTTGGAATCCGAGGAACTTGAATTAATGATGAATTCCATTTCGTACGATTGAATAAGGATTTTTTTCGATATGAAATGATTTTCGGTTATCGGATGGTATTCTAATTACATAGAATATCCATAGATATAGAACAAAAGATTTCATAGATTACGAAGGAATTTACGGGATATGTCAGGTAAAGTTTAAAGTAACAGATACGATAAGATATGATTTAGCAGATACGCTAAGATATGAATTTTTTCTATACACTACTCATGCAATTAATGTAGCAAGACGTGTCTAAACTAGTAATGATAAGCAGGTAATTTCCTAAGAATGATAAGCAGATGATTTCTGACTAAAAATGATAAGCAAAACTTTTGACATGCAGACACGGTCGAAGTCCAGACTCACTAATGCATCCTAACGACTTATCAGTTAGACACACTAATGCAGACATGGTTCGCTAAGACCACCGCTCTGATACCAACTGAAAGGACCCGTTCATATATATAAAAACCCTCACTTTTTGACTTCTGAAATTACTGAAATGACCTTAGGGTTTACTGTCTGACTATACGTATTAATTATTTAAGGGTTGTTATATACACAATCAATTTAACGTTGACCAAATAATAAATTTTTATTCGACACTCACTGCTAATTAAAATTTATGCATTTCAGTAATATTATTTATAACTATTAATCTATAAGTAATAAATAAAAAGTGACATTTATATAAATAATAAAATAATTGGGAACTAAATAAAAATAAATACAAGTCATGAATTAGTAAAAAGAAAATAATACTTATCATGTAGTAAATGTAAAAAAATAATAATAATAATAATAATAATAATAATAATAATAATAATAATAATAGTAATAATAATGAGACTAAAGAATCTTAAACAATTACATCCTTATGTTGACTAAAAATAAAGTATAAACTAGTACATCCTTATATTGACTAATTATAAACTAGTACCACCTTTTGTTGACTAAAAATTATAAAACAAAATAAAATCATTAATTAGAACATCCTTATGTTGACTAACACTCTAATACTTGCACTATATAAACACTCCTAGACTCCTAGTTTCTCATTCACAAATCACACCAAAATCCTCTCTCAAAAACAATCTCTCCCTCTCCCTCTCTTGTGGTATTCGGATCTTCAAGCTTGTTCTTCGTGTTCTTCAAGAATCTTCAAGGAGTTCTTCAAGATTTTCAAGGCTTTGATCTTCCATCTTCATCGTGTTCATCTTTTCTTTGTTAATTATCTTGAATCTTCAAAGGTATAACATAAACCCTAAACTATTTACATAAACTTTAATCTTTGTTAATTCATATTCATATTATAAACTTGTTATTCATAAGTATATACATAAACATACCTAAATTTATATATACATATATACATGTAAAAAAAAATATTTTTTATATATATATACATATATATACGAATTATATATACATATACATATTAAAACCTTAAACCCTAATACTACTTATACTAGTACTTAACATGTATACACTATTACTATTACTAGCACCTGTAACCTACTACTTATATTGTAGCACAAAAACATTTTGGGATATGTATTAGAGATGTATAGATCTTCGAACTTTCTTGACGAATGGTTTCTACGAGATTCTAGGCAGAGGGTTTGGATTTCTGATTTAAAGGGTCCTATGGCTCAAGCCCCTAGATCTAAATTAGCCATTCGAAGGGAAAGGGGTGATTGGAAGCTTATCTAATACAGCAAGTATCCTAAAATGGAAAACACTCATAAAAGTAGAAACTCTCTAGTCATAGAAACTTAGTAAAATAAGAAACTTTCTAAAAATAGAAACTTTATAAAAATAGTAACTTACTAGGAATAGAAACTTAGTAAAACAAACTATACTTAAACACATACTTAAACTTAAACATGGGCAAAACACTTAACTACTCTTAAATGTCAATAGGTTGACTTTCCTGCTCACTCGTTCAACTCTTTATTCCGAGGAATAACTCTCTCTCTACTTACTAAGGTGAATTCATAGCCCCACTCTTTATTGCTAGCAAACTTATTTATTGGGGTGAGTCACATGCTGCTTTTACTATTTATAATTTAGACACAAGTACCAACTGCTAAAACTATGCTATACCCGGCTATGTCCGACTAAGTCCCTACAGTGATATTTTTAAGCGCTAAGGCATGCTTATTTATTGGGGGTAGGCCTATCGGGAGTAACGTCCCCGATACATTTGACCGCGATGTCTTTGTATTACTTAATAATGATTTAAACATGGTGATAAGGTACTGCCAACTTATCATCGGGGCAACAAAACGAACGTTTAGTCTAAATATCACTCACTGGCATAACTTTTTGATCCTGCGGGAGATCAACGTTACAAACTAAATCTTGTGGTCTAAAACAATGATAACTACTTTTGTTAAACCTATGAATTTCACTCAACCTTTTTGGTTGACACTTTAGCATGTTTTGTCTCAGGTGCTGTTTGATTCAAGCTTTCTTATCTACTACTTATGTGATGCTACTTGGACTTAGGATCAAGAGATATCGCATTTATTACCTCTGCATATGAACAATTACTTTATTGTTATTTCCATTATTGTAACGACATTTCATTTTCCGCTGCGTACTCAATAAAGTTAAATTTTCTCATTTAGTATTGTTCTCGTATTATAATATGTTGGTTTATTTGATATTAGTAACGTTTCTTCCAGACCCTATTGGGAGGACATTACAGATTGGTATCAGAGCATAACCAGGCTGTTATAGAGAACCAGGATTGCATTTTTATGTGTGCCTTACTTGCTAGCTAGGGTGCCTTAGCAATCTAGGAAACTATAACCTTTCCTGCCTTACACTTAAAGCACTTAGGATTGCCTTATAATCTTAACAATCATGCTTTAACAAACTTGACTTAAAGATTCTAATCAAAGTCTCTTTCCTAATGTAGGACTACAACTTTTCTTGACCATAGTGCCTTTAATTGTTGCCTTTAACTGTTAAATACTACACTATACTTTAGAAACTTTACTTATCTTAGAATGTCGAGCTAATCTAAGAACTCTGCTCACTTTCCTGAGTACTATCCAATTACACCACCGCATCTAAATGCGACACAATGATTTCAGAAATTCTTGACATTCATAAGTCATCTATCATGGTTATGTGTATTACATATGTATTACATGAAATATTATCCATGATTTTGAAACTCTTATAATTGTTACTACTCACACACAAACGTATATAACTCCCTGTTATATCACGTACCTATATGCCTTATGCCTTTATGCATCGGGTTGTGAATCGAAAAATGTCATTGGGTTATCACAGTTTACGAATTGAAAGTCTTTAATCAAAAGATTATTAGATTACATACTTATCACTTTATGATCTCGACACGTCATACTGCCATTATTAAAGTATAGACACATCATATCTTATTATATCTTATCGTATCTATCCCAATAGATTTTGTCTAACACTTTTCCTAAATTCCCTCCGTAAATTACGGAAATCTTTTTGCTATATACACGTATTCGAGGAGACGAATATATCATCCAGTATTCAACACTAATCTCATATCAAAAACCCTAATTCCAAACACATAATATGGATTCCTCGAACTCTTCGAGCTCCAATGGCAGCGTAACCGAAATGAACCAACCAATCAGCCATCATCTATTTTGGATGAATTGGGGATGGGTTCGTAGTAAACTTAATCAATGGAGACAAGAAGAAGGTGATCCCTTCCACCAACCGAATTCACCTCTTGGTGAAGAACCTGAAGCACTTACTGGCGAACCCGTTCGGAACACTATTTTCACCCTCATTTCCAGGATATCCAGTCACGAATATATAATATCTAAAATTTTAGATCTTATTCATCCACTTGTCCGAATAGCCAATCATCCCGGAATAATAGAAGAAGTCAACGAGCTTCGCGCTCAAGTAGTGGCTCTGGAGAATATGGTGCGAAACCTACAAACACCAGCAGCAGCACCAGCAGCATAACCAGTACCACCAGTACCACCAGTACCATCGGCATCACCACCAACATCACCAGCTTCACCAACGACAACATCCGCATTCCACGCCTCAACATCACACTCAGTACCTCAAACATCAACATCATACACCCCATAGATACCAAGGAATATTAGTAATAATGAGTTAAGATGTATTGACTCATTCTTCCTGAAGAATTACATATGTATACTTTATATATATGGATTGGAACAATAATAAATCTTTTCGTACTAAGCTATTACGTGTGAATCTTAACTAGTATGTACTACATGGTTAATTCATATCATAATATACTATGATGTACATCTTTTGTTAATAACTTAACAATCTTTAATCATTGCTTCAACACAATAAACTCCATTTCGTAATAAACCAAGTGTATTACTCAAATACATGATTGATTGTATACTTTAATTTTCGATGTACTCAAAACTTTCTAGAAAACATCGTTAGTGCCTTATGAATTTCACAAGAATTCCATGAGCACCAACATCATATACTGAAGTATATCAATAATAATGAATGATGAAGTATTGATTCATAACATCATTAGCGAAATATTTCACGACAATTATGAAATCTCAAAGGTTTTGGAGATTATTTATTCTCGTTTCAACGGCAAATCAAATGAGTTTAATATTATATTAACTCATTAAAACCATGATTACATCTGAAGAATACATATATGAACGTATATCTTCTCTTTTGTACAAACTGATAATTGTGAAAAATATTTTAACGGGTAGGTAAAACCCGAGAGATATTCATATCTCATATAAATATGTTACATTGTACATTCTTCCATTCTGATTCAGCAGTTGTTAACTATACTACTTACATTCACATGATATATGTATATGTTCACCAAAGAACAACCATTTTCATACAAATTCAGTTACATATTCTGATTTTGACATATCGGAACTTAAGTAAAGCTTTAGCAAGTGTTATCTTCCAAAAGATCACTACATTCATGAATTATATTCATTCGTATTCTATGATGAATTAACACATCAAACCACCGAACTTACCATTCCTTACTTTTGAAAATCACAACATTTCTTCATCAACCGTTAGATCCATTGATGGATGCATCTTACGCTTAAACACTTCAAATTCAAAATTCTTGAAAACATCCTTTGAATCTTGACGATCGCAATCAGCGTTTAATCATCTAAAAATGAAATTTCTTGAAACCATCTCGGATTGATAACCGATGATTCAAATATGGCTGCATTAAATGCAGAGGAAACAGAAAAATTGTGGATGGTCTTAAGGGCCAACAGTTTGATAATAAAGAATGGTACGTTGGAAAAGCTCAAAAGAAAATTTTGAACTGAAAAACGGATTGAGCTAACCATGGAGGAGACCAAGGACAAACACAAGGGCCAAATCCTATATTCAAAGAATCCAGGTAATTCTGGATCCGGTGAAATCTTTAGAGAATATCTTGCTCCGAAGTCATGTTAAAAGCTTGCGGAAAATTTTTCTTCATCAACTTTCAAACTTAGAAATTCCAAAATATCATCATAAATATCCTCTATATTTCGGAAGATATCTTCATAACGATTCATGTCTGCAATTAAGTATCTCTTTGCGATATCATTATAAAGGAAACTGTTTTAGTTTCTATATTCTGTAAAATTCGAGTTTACATTATAAATGCTTTGAAGAAGTGTTGGGAATTGAAGCATGAGTTAGTATAATATAATGACGTCAGGCCAACGTGATTATATTACAGTAAGTCATGCTAAGTTTTTAATGGAAGATGATGATTCATAGATTTTATAGTCATCATTTGCCATGTTACACGACTCTTACATTCTATTTAACCTCTAAACATATCAAGAAAATATTTTTCTTGATGATTCGGTCTTTTCCGGATATTCTGGTAATATGACAAATCAAATCGTGCTATTACCTTTCCTTTCTACTTTATATATTATGATCATTTTAAACTTCATACCTATAAATTCTGGACCATTACTCGCTTGACTTGAAGTCGAGAAGAAGAAACAAAAGCATAAAGCTCCGACATATAAGGGAAAATATAAAGCCCGATAACGACTCCGAAATTACAAACCGTGTATATCAATGCGTATAGCAATATAAAGACACGGGATAATTAAAAACACTATAACCCCAAGAGCATAGTAGAAGTAAACAGATTCCTCTGGCGGTAAAAGAAAAAGAAGAATGACTGCATATATGGTCAATATAATAACCAGGATCAGAACTGGATTAAGCATTTTCTTAATCTTTTGAAAGTTTGAATTGAGAAAGAAAGTATAGAAGTGGTGAAGATAATGAAACGGATGAAGCTAATTTATAGCAAAATTCCAAACACTACAATCGAGACAATCCACCGCATTTAATCAAAGAAAATCTCAAATTCCTTAATTACCGGAGAATCAAATCTTATAGATTACGAAGATTTCCTTTAATTCCTTGAATTCCGGAAATCAATCGTGACTACGTCAAAAGTTAAGGCGAATATTTAATTTTCTCATTTCACTCTTTTATGATTGCTTCGTTTATACTCTTCCTATAAACGAATCGTTTTATCCATATTATCCAATAGTGATAAAACTTTATTTTTCAACTTATATTCATCATTAAAATATTCTTGTTGTAAACAATGAAGACCTCTATCAAATTTCATGACTGTGATTTTCACGAACTCCTCTCTGTTTGTCTTGTAGCGACCCGACCCAATCGTCATTGACGGCGCCGTCTACTTAGGTCCCGTTACGTGGTCATAAGTCTTTAAAACAACGTTGACCAAAAGATATGTCGCATTCATTTCAAATGTAAAGGTTGTTCAAGTTTTACAAGAATAGTTCCACCACAAGTTACGATACCAAGTTTAAGTACAAATGAAACTTATGCGACACAATTTAAAAGTATCCAAAAGACGCTCCATGTATGCATGTATACTCGACATCCAATGCAAGTATCAAAATAATGAGCGGAAGCATGTATCATGTATCGTTCAAGGACCTGAGAAAAACATAGAAATCTGTCAACGAAAACGTTGGTGAAATCATAGGTTTAAGTAAGTAAGTACAAGTGAACCACAAGATTTGCATCAATGAAATAATAGTAATACATTCCAAAAGTTTGTTTCACGAGCACCCAATTATCAAAGCTTAACATTCCTTCCATTGTATACCCCATCACTTAGTGCTAGAACAAACACTGATTCTCGAAATTATATTTCATCCGTAGACGGTAGCGAACCGTCAAGGATGAGGGTTGTCAACCCATATGGCCATATAACATAAGTTCTCGCTTACACCCGGCAAGTGTAATTAATGATAATCGAATTGAGGATTTTGTTCTAAACTCGTATGTAGAATGTTTGTTTTCCCGTTCTTGTGTTCACTTAGTTCAAAAGAATCGTTTATGTTTTCTCATCCCAATATAAGTTCAAAAAGGGTAAAAGTGGGACTATGATCTCACCTTGAGTGCACGAGTAGTAAAGTACTTCACAAAATAACGTGTGCGAAGGATAGTGCTAGTCTTGACCTAAACAAATAGGTCGTATCAATAACGGTAAACACGATAGGTCAAAGATGTTCAATTAGTCCTATGGCTCGTTACGACTCGATTATTTAGCATGTGAAATCAAATTGCCAAGTTTCATGCAAGATACAAGTATATAAATAAGTTAGGAAGGTTGCATAATCATTTGGTTAAGTTTGACAAAAAGTCAAACTTTGGTCGGTCAAAGTCAACGAAAGTCAACACGTTCGGGTCGGGTTCCGAACTATTTTTCTAATCTTAGAAATCATATATGAGCATGTTGGCCAAGTTACATGTTAATCGGAGGTGCGTAGCATGCCAAACATTATTCAAAAATTGACCAAGTTGGACAGAATTCTGGCCAGGCCATTTGGCGCGCCGCGCGGGGTAGGGGCGCGCCGCGCCACCCTCTGTGCAGGTCTGATTCTGTTTTTCCAAAGTATGCACGAGCCAAAACCTTTTCCAACCCAACTCTTGACCCGCAAACACTTATAATGCCTATTATATATCGTTGGAAAGGTATTTTGACGAGGAATACAACTAAATACATTTCATCAATCAAACTTCCACTTACAACAACCAAAAACCGTAATTAAACATTCATAATCAAAGTTTAAGTTCCAAAAACGCATTTTATGATTCGGGCAACCAATTTACATGTATGTTATGCCGCTTCGAAGCTAATCAAACACACATTGCAACAAAACACTTAACAACAATACCTCATAGCATTTGACGCATCAAAAGTTCATGTAAAGCTCATCAAACCCTAATCCAAAATCACAAATTCAACAATCTTGCATATGAAACTAATCCATGTCAACCTACTTACCAATTTGAAGCTAGTGATGTTAGGAACACAATTAAAACATGAACTTTCATCATTAAACAACATATGATCATCCAAAATTCAAGAATAACACACCAAAAATTCAAGTTCATGCTAGTTACACTAAAACAACGAGATCGAGCATATAAATCATATATTCATGTTAGACTTGAGCCATAGACACTAATTAACACTTTTATAAGTTAAAAACATCAAGAACACAAAATCTAGTGATTTTAGAAAGTTACCCAAATGAGATGAAGTTGGTACCAAAACGAAGAGGATGAAGAGAGGATCACGAATATGTAATTTATTTGGTTGCTAGCTCCTTAATCCGGATTTAGATGATGAATGAATGAATTTGGATAATTTGGTGTGTGTTCTTGCTAGAGAGGAAGAGAGAGAGATGGAGGTGGAAATGAATGGGTGAAAGGGGTTGACCCTTTGACCTAGTCAAGGGTTTGATCCCTTGTCAAGTTTAGTCCCTCAACTTTCGCTCGGGTGCGGGAATTACCTAAACGAGATAATTTAAAACGCGTATCAACGGGAGATGTTATAAACATATAACGGACTTTATATTAGTATAACGGAAAAGTAAACGGAAAAAGGCGGGATGTTACATTACCTACTCCTTAAAAGAAATTTCATCCCGAAATTTAAGTAGGCGTAGTAGTCGTTGTTTCTTCCTCGAGATCTTGCGTTTCTGAATTCACGAATAGATGAGGATACTTCTTTTGCATTTGATCTTGTCTTTCCCAAGTAAACTCGGGTCCTCTTTTGGCATTCCAACGAACCTTGACAATCGGGATTCGGCTTTGTTTCAATGTCTTGACGGAGGTGTCCACAATTTCAACCGGTTCCTCCACAAAATGAAGTTTGTCATCAATAGTAAGTTCCTCAAGAGGGATGACGATATCGGGTTCGGCAAGACACTTTTTCAAGTTAGATACATGGAAGGTAGGATGAACGGAGTTCAATTGAGGCGGAAGATCTAAACGATAAGCAACGGTTCCAATACGCTCCAAGATTTCGAAAGGACCAATATACCGCGGATTTAGCTTCCCGCGTTTCCCAAAACGGATTACACCCTTCCAAGGTGCGACTTTTAACATTACTCGGTCACCGACTTGAAATTCAAGATCGTTGCGTCGTTTGTCGGTATAGCTCTTTTGACGACTTCGGGCCGTCCTAAGCCTATCTCGGATTTGAACGATTTTCTCGGTGGTTTCGTGAATGAGTTCGGGTCCGGTGATTTGCACGTCGCCTACCTCGGCCCAACAAAGAGGTGAACGACATTTGCGGCCATATAGCGCTTCAAAAGGTGCGGCTTTAATACTCGCGTGATAACTATTGTTGTAAGAGAACTCGGCGAGAGGTAAGTGCTTGTCCCAAGCTTTTCCGAAGTCAACTACGCAGGCTCGTAACATGTCCTCTAAGGTTTGAATTGTACGTTCGCTTTTTCCATCGGTTTGAGGATGATATGCGGTGCTCATGTCTAAACGCGTTCCCAACGCTTCTTGCAATGTACGCCAAAATCTAGAAACGAAACGGCCATCTCGGTCGGAGATAATCGATAAAGGTACACCGTGTCGGGCTACGATCTCCTTAATGTAAAGTTGTGCAAGTTTCTCCATTTTGTCCGTTTCTTTCATGGCCAGGAAGTGTGCGGATTTGGTGAGACGGTCAACAATAACCCAAATGGTATCATAACCGCCCGTCGTTTTTGGTAGTTTGGTGATAAAATCCATCGTTATCCTTTCCCACTTCCATTGCGGGATCTCGGGTTGTCGAAGTAGTCCGGACGGTCTTTGGTGTTCGGCTTTGACTTTGGAACATGTCAAACACTTGGAAACATAAGTAGCTACTTCCCTTTTGATATTCGGCCACCAATATAGCTGTTTAAGGTCGTGGTACATCTTATTGGCACCGGGGTGAATCGAGTATCGTGACTTATGGGCTTCATCTAAAATAAGGCTTCGTAGGTCCCCATAACTAGGCACCCAAATTCTTCCGGCGAAATATCGGAGTCCGGTTTCTTTAACTTCGAATCGAGAGGTGAGGACGTTCAAGTGTTCGAGAGAGATGTTTTCATCCTTAAGAGCCTCATCTTGGGCTACCCGAATTTGGCTATTAAGGTTGGTGTGAATGGTGATGTTTAAAGCTCGGACACGGAGAGGCACCACTCTTTCTTTTCGACTTAAGGCATCGGCTACTACATTTGCCTTCCCGGGATGGTAACGAAGCTCGCAATCGTAATCGTTCAAAGTTTCAATCCACCGTCGTTGTCTCATGTTTAGTTGCTTTTGATCGAAAATGTGTTGGAGACTTTTGTGGTCGGTAAAGATAGTACTCTTGGTTCCATAAAGATAGTGTCTCCACATTTTAAGTGCAAAGACAACGGCTCCGAGTTCGAGATCATGTGTCGTATAGTTTCGTTCATGAATTTTAAGTTGTCGAGAAGCATAAGCAATGACTTTCGTTCGTTGCATCAATACACACCCAAAACCATGTTTTGAGGCATCGCAATATACAACAAAGTCATCATTGCCTTCGGGAAGTGACAAGATAGGAGCGGTGGTTAGCTTCGTTTTCAAGATTTGGAATGCGGATTCATGTTCGGTCGCCCAAATGAATTTCTTTCCCTTGTGAGTCAAGGCGGTTAGAGGACGTGCAACCAAAGAGAAATTTTCGATGAATCTACGATAGTACCCGGCGAGACCCAAAAATTGCCGAATGTGAGTAGGAGTAGTAGGAGTCTCCCATTTGCTAATGGCTTCGATTTTCGTTGGATCGACTTTAATACCTTGGTCACTTACAACATGACCAAGAAATTGAACTTCCTTTAACCAAAATTCACACTTGGAGAATTTGGCATAGAGTTGTTCTTGTCTTAAAAGTTCAAGCACAAGTCGGAGATGTTGTTCGTGCTCTTCTTCATTTTTAGAATAGATCAATATGTCATCGATGAACACAATAACGAATTTATCGAGATACGGTTTGCACACGCGGTTCATAAGATCCATGAATACCGCCGGTGCGTTAGTGAGACCAAATGGCATGACAAGGAATTCATAACTACCATAACGAGTCCGGAAAGCGGTTTTGGAGACATCTTCCCCCTTAACCCTTAATTGATGATAACCCGAGCGGAGATCGATTTTCGAATATACACAAGACCCTTGTAGTTGATCAAAGAGGTCATCGATGCGGGGAAGAGGATATCGGTTCTTAACCGTCAATTTATTTAGTTCACGATAATCAATGCACATTCGTAGGGATCCGTCTTTCTTTTTAACAAACAAAATCGGAGCGCCCCAAGGTGAATGGCTAGGTTGGATAAAACCTCGATCAAGTAGTTCTTGGATTTGACTTTGCAATTCTTGCATTTCGGATGGAGCGAGTCTATATGGTGCACGTGCTACGGGTGCGGCTCCCGGAATAAGATCGATTTGGAATTCAACCGGTCGATGAGGCGGAAGACCCGGCAATTCGTCGGGAAATACATCGAAATAGTCACTAACAATTGGCACATCATCGATGTGCTTCTCATCGGACTCGACTTTCTTAACGTGAGCAAGGATCGCAAAACAACCCTTACGGAGTAGTTTTCTAACTTTAACACACGAAACGAGGTTGAGTCCGGTGCAACTCTTATCGCCATAGACGATCAAAGGTTCACCATTCTCGATAGGAATTCGGATTGCGTTAAGATCACAAAGAATGTGAGATTTCGTTTTGACTAACCAATTCATACCGATTATTACATCAAAGCTTCCTAGTTCCATGGGTATCAAGTCAATTTCAAATTCCTTACCCAAAATGTTTAACGTACACCCCCGGTAATATGTGTTGGCACTTAATAGTTTTCCGTTAGCCACTTCAATGGTGTAAGTGGTATCTAATGGAAGAGGCGGAGTGCTAAAAGAATGAGTCAAAGTCTTGGATACAAAGCATTTATCGGCACCCGAATCAAATAAGCAAGAGACATAAGAATTGTTGAGAAGAAACGTACCCGTGACTAGTTCAGTGTCATCCCGGGCTTCCTCGGTGTTTATGTTGAAAGCTCGGCCGCGCGTATTGGGGTTATCTTTCCTCTTCGGGCATGCATTTCTATAATGGCCCGTTTGGCCACATTCATAACAAGTGCCCGTCTTTGGTGCATTGGGCCATTTTCGAGCGACGGGAGTGGCACTTTTACAATCGTTGGCCTTATGACCAACTCCTTGGCACCGGTGGCAAATTATCTTACTACATTCGCCAAAGTGATGTTTGTTGCATTTGTTGCAAAGAGGCAGGTTCCCGGCATAACCTTTCTTGCCGTCGGAGGTGTAAGGCTTCTTAGCAAAGTTGTTGTTGCTTGATTGGGAGGGTTCCCACTTTCTTTTGTTGCCGCCCGATTTATCCTCGGCCTTAGGTGCCGGAACTACGATTTCGTCAACCGTTTCAATTAGTTGGCGAGCCATGTTCATAGCGGCTTGATGAGTAGTGGGTTTGGATGACATCACCCCTTGTTTGATGCTTTTTGGAAGACCGAGCATGTAGAGCTCAATCCTTTGAGATTCGGGGTTAACAAGATTAGGACACATCAAGGATAGTTCGGCGAAGCGTTGATTATAAGCTTTAAGATCGTTTCCGACCGCTTTCAAAGCTCTTAGTTCTTCCTCAAGCTTTCGGGTTTCTTCGCGCGGAAAATATTCAACAATCATCTTTTCCTTTAGATTGGCCCAAGAGAGGGCATGAGCTTCATCGGTACCCACCGATTGAACATAGGTGTTCCACCATGTTAGAGCAATTCCGGAGAAAGTGTGAGTGGAGTATTTGACCTTGTCTTGGTCCCGACAACCGCTTATGCTAAAGACGGCCTCCGTTTGCTCAAACCATCGGGTGAGCACGACCGGTCCCCCGGTTCCATCAAAAGTGTGAGGTTTGCACCCCATGAAAGCTTTATAGGAGCATCCCTCGTTTGAATTTCCGGCTCCATTGTTGTTGTCGTTGTTGTTGTTGTTGTGGTTGTTATTATTATTGTTGTTGGATGAGTGACCGGCCATGGCCGCATCTACGGCGGTAGCTATCATTCGTTCGAGAGCTTGTTCGGGAGTTTCATTGCGGCGTACACGACGAGGAGCCATTGTTCCTTCAAGACACAAGAATATCATTGATTAGTATTCTCAATAATACTAACCGTGATATAGAATAAAGATAAAGAGAAGTGTTTTTTTTTTTTTTTTTTTTTTTTTTTTTTTTTTTTTTTTTTTTTTTTTTTTCGACTCGCCTTAAATTCTTTATGCCATAATGTCGGAATGTTCATATGAGTCACCGTAATATAATCCCGGAAATTATATTACCCTGATTCATATGTGCATTCGACATTATTCTATAAAGTCAAGGTGGCGTGTCAATCAAATTAAACAACGTGAGATTAAGATGAACTAAGAGTAGATATGAGTAGAAGCGTTCGAGTATAAATGCACAAGTAGTCAAGTAATTCCTACTTCAAGTCTATATGCCGGTTGTAGTCTAGACTCACCAATGTACCCTATGACTCGGGGTTGACACTAATGAACTCTAAATCCCTACAACCAACGCTCTGATACCAACTGTAGCGACCCGACCCAATCGTCATTGACGGCGCCGTCTACTTAGGTCCCGTTACGTGGTCATAAGTCTTTAAAACAACGTTGACCAAAAGATATGTCGCATTCATTTCAAATGTAAAGGTTGTTCAAGTTTTACAAGAATAGTTCCACCACAAGTTACGATACCAAGTTTAAGTACAAATGAAACTTATGCGACACAATTTAAAAGTATCCAAAAGACGCTCCATGTATGCATGTATACTCGACATCCAATGCAAGTATCAAAATAATGAGCGGAAGCATGTATCATGTATCGTTCAAGGACCTGAGAAAAACATAGAAATCTGTCAACGAAAACGTTGGTGAAATCATAGGTTTAAGTAAGTAAGTACAAGTGAACCACAAGATTTGCATCAATGAAATAATAGTAATACATTCCAAAAGTTTGTTTCACGAGCACCCAATTATCAAAGCTTAACATTCCTTCCATTGTATACCCCATCACTTAGTGCTAGAACAAACACTGATTCTCGAAATTATATTTCATCCGTAGACGGTAGCGAACCGTCAAGGATGAGGGTTGTCAACCCATATGGCCATATAACATAAGTTCTCGCTTACACCCGGCAAGTGTAATTAATGATAATCGAATTGAGGATTTTGTTCTAAACTCGTATGTAGAATGTTTGTTTTCCCGTTCTTGTGTTCACTTAGTTCAAAAGAATCGTTTATGTTTTCTCATCCCAATATAAGTTCAAAAAGGGTAAAAGTGGGACTATGATCTCACCTTGAGTGCACGAGTAGTAAAGTACTTCACAAAATAACGTGTGCGAAGGATAGTGCTAGTCTTGACCTAAACAAATAGGTCGTATCAATAACGGTAAACACGATAGGTCAAAGATGTTCAATTAGTCCTATGGCTCGTTACGACTCGATTATTTAGCATGTGAAATCAAATTGCCAAGTTTCATGCAAGATACAAGTATATAAATAAGTTAGGAAGGTTGCATAATCATTTGGTTAAGTTTGACAAAAAGTCAAACTTTGGTCGGTCAAAGTCAACGAAAGTCAACACGTTCGGGTCGGGTTCCGAACTATTTTTCTAATCTTAGAAATCATATATGAGCATGTTGGCCAAGTTACATGTTAATCGGAGGTGCGTAGCATGCCAAACATTATTCAAAAATTGACCAAGTTGGACAGAATTCTGGCCAGGCCATTTGGCGCGCCGCGCGGGGTAGGGGCTCGCCGCGCCACCCTCTGTGCAGGTCTGATTCTGTTTTTCCAAAGTATGCACGAGCCAAAACCTTTTCCAACCCAACTCTTGACCCGCAAACACTTATAATGCCTATTATATATCGTTGGAAAGGTATTTTGACGAGGAATACAACTAAATACATTTCATCAATCAAACTTCCACTTACAACAACCAAAAACCGTAATTAAACATTCATAATCAAAGTTTAAGTTCCAAAAACGCATTTTATGATTCGGGCAACCAATTTACATGTATGTTATGCCGTTTCGAAGGTAATCAAACACACATTGCAACAAAACACTTAACAACAATACCTCATAGCATTTGACGCATCAAAAGTTCATGTAAAGCTCATCAAACCCTAATCCAAAATCACAAATTCAACAATCTTGCATATGAAACTAATCCATGTCAACCTACTTACCAATTTGAAGCTAGTGATGTTAGGAACACAATTAAAACATGAACTTTCATCATTCAACAACATATGATCATCCAAAATTCAAGAATAACACACCAAAAATTCAAGTTCATGCTAGTTACACTAAAACAACGAGATCGAGCATATAAATCATATATTCATGTTAGACTTGAGCCATAGACACTAATTAACACTTTTATAAGTTAAAAACATCAAGAACACAAAATCTAGTGATTTTAGAAAGTTACCCAAATGAGATGAAGTTGGTACCAAAACGAAGAGGATGAAGAGAGGATCACGAATATGTAATTTATTTGGTTGCTAGCTCCTTAATCCGGATTTAGATGATGAATGAATGAATTTGGATAATTTGGTGTGTGTTCTTGCTAGAGAGGAAGAGAGAGAGATGGAGGTGGAAATGAATGGGTGAAAGGGGTTGACCCTTTGACCTAGTCAAGGGTTTGATCCCTTGTCAAGTTTAGTCCCTCAACTTTCGCTCGGGTGCGGGAATTACCTAAACGAGATAATTTAAAACGCGTATCAACGGGAGATGTTATAAACATATAACGGACTTTATATTAGTATAACGGAAAAGTAAACGGAAAAAGGCGGGATGTTACATGTCTGCCCTAATATTGTGGCATAAAATGCTCAAGGTTTTAAATGAGCTCAATACTATTCATAACACATTTCATGTATCCAATTTACTGAAATGACTTGTATAACATCATCATTTTGAATGATCTTCGCATTAATGATAAAATGCACTTCGTTGAAGAACCTATAGAAATCATGGAAGGAGAGGTCAAACAAACGCGTAAAAGCAACATACCTATCATTAAAGTCTGTTGGAATTCGCGTAGAGGCCCCGAATATTCCTGGGAACGCAAAGACAATATGAAACGGAAATATCCCCATCTCTTCTCAACTGCTGATGCATCCGAGAAGTCTACCTAAAACTTCGGGACGAAGTTTTTATTAACGGGGAGGTACTATAAAAACCCTCACTTTTTGACTTCTGAAATTACTGAAATGACCCTAGGGTTTACTGTCTGACTATACGTATTAATTATTTAAGGGTTGTTATATACACAATCAATTTAACGTTGACCAAATAATAAATTTTTATTCGACACTCACTGCTAATTAAAATTTATGCATTTCAGTAATATTATTTATAACTATTAATCTATAAGTAATAAATAAAAAGTGACATTTATATAAATAATAAAATAATTGGGAACTAAATAAAAATAAATACAAGTCATGAATTAGTAAAAAGAAAATAATACTTATCATGTAGTAAATGTAAAAAAAAAAAATAATAATAATAATAATAATAATAATAATAATAATAATAATAATAGTAATAATAATGAGACTAAAGAATCTTAAACAATTACATCCTTATGTTGACTAAAAATAAAGTATAAACTAGTACATCCTTATATTGACTAATTATAAACTAGTACCACCTTTTGTTGACTAAAAATTATAAAACAAAATAAAATCATTAATTAGAACATCCTTATGTTGACTAACACTCTAATACTTGCACTATATAAACACTCCTAGACTCCTAGTTTCTCATTCACAAATCACACCAAAATCCTCTCTCAAAAACAATCTCTCCCTCTCCCTCTCTTGTGGTATTCGGATCTTCAAGCTTGTTCTTCGTGTTCTTCAAGAATCTTCAAGGAGTTCTTCAAGATTTTCAAGGCTTTGATCTTCCATCTTCATCGTGTTCATCTTTTCTTTGTTAATTATCTTGAATCTTCAAAGGTATAACATAAACCCTAAACTATTTACATAAACTTTAATCTTTGTTAATTCATATTCATATTATAAACTTGTTATTCATAAGTATATACATAAACATACCTAAATTTATATATACATATATACATGTAAAAAAAATATTTTTTATATATATATACATATATATACGAATTATATATACATATACATATTAAAACCTTAAACCCTAATACTACTTATACTAGTACTTAACATGTATACACTATTACTATTACTAGCACCTGTAACCTACTACTTATATTGTAGCACAAAAACATTTTGGGATATGTATTAGAGATGTATAGATCTTCGAACTTTCTTGACGAATGGTTTCTACGAGATTCTAGGCAGAGGGTTTGGATTTCTGATTTAAAGGGTCCTATGGCTCAAGCCCCTAGATCTAAATTAGCCATTCGAAGGGAAAGGGGTGATTGGAAGCTTATCTAATACAGCAAGTATCCTAAAATGGAAAACACTCATAAAAGTAGAAACTCTCTAGTCATAGAAACTTAGTAAAATAAGAAACTTTCTAAAAATAGAAACTTTAAAAAAATAGTAACTTACTAGGAATAGAAACTTAGTAAAACAAACTATACTTAAACACATACTTAAACTTAAACATGGGCAAAACACTTAACTACTCTTAAATGTCAATAGGTTGACTTTCCTGCTCACTCGTTCAACTCTTTATTCCGAGGAATAACTCTCTCTCTACTTACTAAGGTGAATTCATAGCCCCACTCTTTATTGCTAGCAAACTTATTTATTGGGGTGAGACACATGCTGCTTTTACTATTTATAATTTAGACACAAGTACCAACTGCTAAAACTATGCTATACCCGGCTATGTCCGACTAAGTCCCTACAGTGATATTTTTAAGTGCTAAGGCATGCTTATTTATTGGGGGTAGGCCTATCGGGAGTAACGTCCCCGATACATTTGACCGCGATGTCTTTGTATTACTTAATAATGATTTAAACATGGTGATAAGGTACTGCCAACTTATCATCGGGGCAACAAAACGAACGTTTAGTCTAAATATCACGCACTGGCATAACTTTTTGATCCTGCGGGAGATCAACGTTACAAACTAAATCTTGTGGTCTAAAACAATGATAACTACTTTTGTTAAACCTATGAATTTCACTCAACCTTTTTGGTTGACACTTTAGCATGTTTTGTCTCAGGTGCTGTTTGATTCAAGCTTTCTTATCTACTACTTATGTGATGCTACTTGGACTTAGGATCAAGAGATATCGCATTTATTACCTCTGCATATGAACAATTACTTTATTTTTATTTCCATTATTGTAACGACATTTCATTTTCCGCTGCGTACTCAATAAAGTTAAATTTTCTCATTTAGTATTGTTCTCGTATTATAATATGTTGGTTTATTTGATATTAGTAACGTTTCTTCTAGACCCTATTGGGAGGACATTACAATATACATTATAAACGATTCACAATAGTTGATTACATTGCGAGGTATTTGACCTCTATATGATACATTTTACAAACATTGCATTCGTTTTTAAAAGACAAACTTTCTTTACATTGAAAATTGACAGGCATGCATACCATTTCATAATATCCACTATCCAACTATAAATTGATTTAATAATAATCTTTGATGAACTCAATGACTCGAATGCAACGTTCTTCGAAATATGCTATGAAAGACTCCAAGTAATATCTTTAAAATGAGCAAATGCACAGCGAAAGATTTCTTTAACACCTGAGAATAAACATGCTTTAAAGTGTCAACCAAAAGGTTGGTGAGTTCATTAGTTTATCATAATCATTTATTTTCATCATTTTAATAGACCACAAGAATTTCATTCCCAGTTCTCATAAATATACGTCCCATGCATAGAGACAAAAATAATCATTCATATGGTGATCACCTGGTAACCGACATTAACTAGATACATATAAGAATATCCCCTATTGAAATGTCCCGTTCTTATTGATTAAAAATGTTCCATATTAATTGATTTCGTTGCGAGGTTTTGACCTCTATATGAGACGTTTTTCAAAGACTGCATTCATTTTTAAAACAAACCATAACCTTTATTTCATAAATAAAGGTTTAAAAAGCTTTACGTAGATTATCAAATAATGATAATCTAAAGTATCCTGTTTACACACGACCATTACATAATGGTTTACAATACAAATATGTTACATCGAAATCAGTTTCTTGAATGCAGTTTTTACACAATATCATACAAACATGGACTCCAAATCTTGTCCTTATTTTAGTATGCAACAGCGGAAGCTCTTAATATTCACCTGAGAATAAACATGCTTTAAACGTCAACAAAAATGTTGGTGAGTTATAGGTTTAACCTATATATATCAAATCGTAACAATAGACCACAAGATTTCATATTTCAATACACATCCCATACATAGAGATAAAAATCATTCATATGGTGAACACCTGGTAATCGACAATAACAAGATGCATATATAAGAATATCCCCATCATTCCGGGACACCCTTCGGATATGATATAAATTTCGAAGTACTAAAGCATCCGGTACTTTGGATGGGGTTTGTTAGGCCCAATAGATCTATCTTTAGGATTCGCGTCAATTAGGGTGTCTGTTCCCTAATTCTTAGATTACCAGACTTAATAAAAAGGGGCATATTCGATTTCGATAATTCAACCATAGAATGTAGTTTCACGTACTTGTGTCTATTTTGTAAATCATTTATAAAACCTGCATGTATTCTCATCCCAAAAATATTAGATTTTAAAAGTGGGACTATAACTCACTTTCACAGATTTTTACTTCGTCGGGAAGTAAGACTTGGCCACTGTTGATTCACGAACCTATAACAATATATACATATATATTAAAGTATGTTCAAAATATATTTACAACACTTTTAATATATTTTGATGTTTTAAGTTTATTAAGTCAGCTGTCCTTGTTAGTAACCTATAACTAGTTGTCCACAGTTAGATGTACAGAAATAAATCGATAAATATTATCTTGAATCAATCCACGACCCAGTGTATACGTATCTCAGTATTGATCACAACTCAAACTATATATATTTTGGAATCAACCTCAACCCTGTATAGCTAACTCCAACATTCACATATAGAGTGTCTATGGTTGTTCCGAAATATATATAGATGTGTCGACATGATAGGTCGAAACATTGTATACGTGTCTATGGTATCTCAAGATTACATAATATACAATACAAGTTGATTAAGTTATGGTTGGAATAGATTTGTTACCAATTTTCACGTAGCTAAAATGAGAAAAATTATCCAATCTTGTTTTACCCATAACTTCTTCATTTTAAATCCGTTTTGAGTGAATCAAATTGCTATGGTTTCATATTGAACTCTATTTTATGAATCTAAACAGAAAAAGTATAGGTTTATAGTCGGAAAAATAAGTTACAAGTCGTTTTTGTAAAGGTAGTCATTTCAGTCGAAAGAACGACGTCTAGATGACCATTTTAGAAAACATACTTCCACTTTGAGTTTAACCATAATTTTTGGATATAGTTTCATGTTCATAATAAAAATCATTTTCTCAGAATAACAACTTTTAAATCAAAGTTTATCATAGTTTTTAATTAACTAACCCAAAACAGCCCGCGGTGTTACTACGACGGCGTAAATCCGGTTTTACGGTGTTTTTCGTGTTTCCAGGTTTTAAATCATTAAGTTAGCATATCATATAGATATAGAACATGTGTTTAGTTGATTTTAAAAGTCAAGTTAGAAGGATTAACTTTTGTTTGCGAACAAGTTTAGAATTAACTAAACTATGTTCTAGTGATTACAAGTTTAAACCTTCGAATAAGATAGCTTTATATGTATGAATCGAATGATGTTATGAACATCATTACTACCTTAATTTCCTTGGATAAACCTACTGGAAAAGAGAAAAATGGATCTAGCTTCAATGGATCCTTGGATGGCTCGAAGTTCTTGAAGCAGAATCATGACACGAAAACAAGTTCAAGTAAGATCATCACTTGAAATAAGATTGTTATAGTTATAGAAATTGAACCAAAGTTTGAATATGATTATTACCTTGTATTTGAATGATAACCTACTGTAAGAAACAAAGATTTCTTGAGGTTGGATGATCACCTTACAAGATTGGAAGTGAGCTAGCAAACTTGAAAGTATTCTTGATTTTATGAAACTAGAACTTTTGGAATTTATGAAGAACACTTAGAACTTGAAGATAGAACTTGAGAGAGTTCAATTAGATGAAGAAAATTTAAGAATGAAAGTGTTTGTAGGTGTTTTTGGTCGTTGGTGTATGGATTAGATATAAAGGATATGTAATTTTGTTTTCATGTAAATAAGTCATGAATGATTACTCATATTTTTGTAATCTTATGAGATATTTCATGCTAGTTGCCAAATGATGGTTCCCACATGTGTTAGGTGACTCACATGGGCTGCTAAGAGCTGATCATTGGAGTGTATATACCAATAGTACATACATCTAAAAGCTGTGTATTGTACGAGTACGAATACGGGTGCATACGAGTAGAATTGTTGATGAAACTGAACGAGAATGTAATTGTAAGCATTTTTGTTAAGTAGAAGTATTTTGATAAGTGTATTGAAGTCTTTCAAAAGTGTATAAATACATATTAAAACACTACATGTATATACATTTTAACTGAGTCGTTAAGTCATCGTTAGTCGTTACATGTAAGTGTTGTTTTGAAACCTTTAGGTTAACGATCTTGTTAAATGTTGTTAACCCAATGTTTATAATATCAAAAGAGATTTTAAATTATTATATTATCATGATATTATGATGTACGAATATCTCTTAATATGATATATATACATTAAATGTTGTTACAACGATAAACGTTACATATATGTCTCGTTTCAAAATCATTAAGTTAGTAGTCTTGTTTTTACATATGTAGTTCATTGTTAATATAATTAATGATATGTTTACTTATCATAATATCATGTTAACTATATATATAACCATATATATGTCATCATATAGTTTTTTTACAAGTTTTAACGTTCGTGAATCACCGGTCAACTTGGGTGGTCAATTGTCTATATGAAACCTATTTCAATTAATCAAGTCTTAACAAGTTTGATTGCTTAACATGTTGGAAACATTTAATCATGTAAACATCAATCTCAATTAATATATATAAACATGGAAAAGTTCGGGTCACTACAGTACCTACCCGTTAAATAAATTTCGTCCCGAAATTTTAAGCTGTTGAAGGTGTTGACGAATCTTCTGGAAATAGATGCGGGTATTTCTTCTTCATCTGATCTTCACACTCCCAGGTGAACTCGGGTCCTCTACGAGCATTCCATCGAACCTTAACAATTGGTATCTTGTTTTGCTTAAGTCTTTTAACCTCACGATCCATTATTTCGACGGGTTCTTCGATGAATTGAAGTTTTTCGTTGATTTGGATTTCATCTAACGGAATAGTGAGATCTTCTTTAGCAAAACATTTCTTCAAATTTGAGACGTGGAAAGTGTTATGTACAGTCGCGAGTTGTTGAGGTAACTCTAGTCGGTAAGCTACTGGTCCGACACGATCAATAATCTTGAATGGTCCAATATACCTTGGATTTAATTTCCCTCGTTTACCAAATCGAACAACGCCTTTCCAAGGTGCAACTTTAAGCATGACCATCTCTCCAATTTCAAATTCTATATCTTTTCTTTTAATGTCAGTGTAGCTCTTTTGTCGACTTTGGGCGGTTTTCAACCGTTGTTGAATTTGGATGATCTTCTCGGTAGTTTCTTGTATAATCTCCGGACCCGTAATCTGTCTATCCCCCACCTCACTCCAACAAATCGGAGACCTGCACTTTCTACCATAAAGTGCTTCAAACGGCGCCATCTCAATGCTTGAATGGTAGCTGTTGTTGTAGGAAAATTCTGCTAACGGTAGATGTCGATCCCAACTGTTTCCGAAATCAATAACACATGCTCGTAGCATGTCTTCAAGCGTTTGTATCGTTCTTTCGCTCTGCCCATCAGTTTGTGGATGATAGGCAGTACTCATGTCTAGACGAGTTCCTAATGCTTGCTGTAATGTCTGCCAGAATCTTGAAATAAATCTGCCATCCCTATCAGAGATAATAGAGATTGGTATTCCATGTCTGGAGACGACTTCCTTCAAATACAGTCGTGCTAACTTCTCCATCTTGTCATCTTCTCTTATTGGTAGGAAGTGTGCTGATTTGGTGAGACGATCAACTATTACCCAAATAGTATCAAAACCACTTGCAGTCCTTGGCAATTTAGTGATGAAATCCATGGTAATGTTTTCCCATTTCCATTCCGGGATTTCGGGTTGTTGAAGTAGACCTGATGGTTTCTGATGCTCAGCTTTGACCTTAGAACACGTCAAACATTCTCCTACGTATTTAGCAACATCGGCTTTCATACCCGGCCACCAAAAATGTTTCTTGAGATCCTTGTACATCTTCCCTGTTCCAGGATGTATTGAGTATCTGGTTTTATGAGCTTCTCTAAGTACCATTTCTCTCATATCTCCAAATTTTGGTACCCAAATCCTTTCAGCCCTATACCGGGTTCCGTCTTCCCGAATATTAAGATGCTTCTCCGATCCTTTGGGTATTTCATCCTTTAAATTTCCCTCTTTTAAAACTCCTTGTTGCGCCTCCTTTATTTGAGTAGTAAGGTTATTATGAATCATTATATTCATAGATTTTACTCGAATGGGTTCTCTGTCCTTCCTGCTCAAGGCATCGGCTACCACATTTGCCTTCCCCGGGTGGTAACGAATCTCAAAGTCGTAATCATTCAATAATTCAATCCACCTACGCTGCCTCATATTCAGTTGTTTCTGATTAAATATGTGTTGAAGACTTTTGTGGTCGGTATATATAATACTTTTGACCCCATATAAGTAGTGCCTCCAAGTCTTTAATGCAAAAACAACCGCGCCTAATTCCAAATCATGCGTCGTATAATTTTGTTCGTGAATCTTCAATTGTCTAGACGCATAAGCAATCACCTTCGTTCGTTGCATTAATACACAACCGAGACCTTGCTTTGATGCATCACAATAAATCACAAAATCATCATTCCCTTCAGGCAATGACAATATAGGTGCCGTAGTTAGCTTTTTCTTCAATAACTGAAACGCTTTCTCTTGTTCATCATTCCATTCAAATTTCTTCCCTTTATGCGTTAATGCAGTCAAGGGTTTTGCTATTCTGGAAAAGTCTTGGATGAACCTTCTGTAGTAACCAGCTAGTCCTAAAAACTGGCGTATGTGTTTCGGAGTTTTCGGGGTTTCCCACTTTTCAACAGTTTCTATCTTTGCCGGATCCACCTTAATACCTTCTTTGTTCACTATGTGACAGAGGAATTGAACTTCTTCCAACCAGAATGCACACTTTGAAAACTTAGCGTACAATTCTTCCTTCCTCAATACTTCTAACACCTTTCTCAAATGTTCACCGTGTTCTTGGTCATTCTTTGAGTAAATAAGTATGTCATCAATGAAAACAATGACAAACTTGTCAAGGTATGGTCCACACACTCGGTTCATAAGGTCCATGAACACAGCTGGTGCATTAGTTAAACCAAACGGCATGACCATAAACTCGTAATGACCGTAACGTGTTCTGAAAGCAGTCTTTAGAATATCATCTTCTTTCACCCGCATTTGATGATACCCGGAACGTAAGTCAATCTTTGAATAAACAGACGAGCCTTGTAGTTGATCAAATAAGTCGTCGATTCTCGGTAGTGGGTAGCGGTTCTTGATGGTAAGTTTGTTCAACTCTCGGTAGTCGATACACAACCTGAATGTACCATCTTTCTTCTTGACAAACAAAACAGGAGCTCCCCACGGTGATGTGCTTGGTCGAATGAAACCACGCTCTAAAAGTTCTTGTAATTGGCTTTGCAGTTCTTTCATCTCGCTGGGTGCGAGTCTGTAAGGAGCACGAGCTATTGGTGCAGCTCCTGGTACAAGATCTATTTGAAATTCAACGGATCGATGTGGGGGTAATCCCGGTAATTCTTTCGGAAATACATCGGGAAATTCTTTTGCAATGGGAACATCATTGATGCTCTTTTCTTCAGTTTGTACTTTCTCGACGTGTGCTAGAACAGCATAGCAACCTTTTCTTATTAGTTTTTGTGCCTTCAAATTACTAATAAGATGTAGCTTCGTGTTGCCCTTTTCTCCGTACACCATTAAGGGTTTTCCTTTTTCTCGTATAATGCGAATTGCATTTTTGTAACAAACGATCTCCGCTTTCACTTCTTTCAACCAGTCCATACCGATTATCACATCAAAACTCCCTAACTCTACGGGTATCAAATCAATCTTAAATGTTTCGCTAACCAGTTTAATTTCTCGATTCCGACATATATTATCTGCTGAAATTAATTTACCATTTGCTAATTCGAGTAAAAATTTACTATCCAAAGGCGTCAATGGACAACTTAATTTAGCACAAAAATCTCTACTCATATAGCTTCTATCCGCACCCGAATCAAATAAAACGTAAGCAGATTTATTGTCAATAAGAAACGTACCCGTAACAAGCTCCGGGTCTTCCTGTGCCTCTGCCGCATTAATATTGAAAACTCTTCCGCGGCCTTGTCCATTCGTGTTCTCCTGGTTCGGGCAATTTCTAATAATGTGGCCCGGTTTTCCACATTTATAACAAACTACATTGGCATAACTTGCTCTGACACTACTTGCTCCGCCATTACTCGTTCCGACACCATTTGTTCCTTTCGTTCTATTAACCCCTGGTCCGTAGACCTCACATTTCGCCGCGCTATGACCATTTCTTTTACACTTGTTGCAAAATTTGGTGCAGAACCCCGAGTGATTCTTTTCACACCTTTGGCATAGCTGCTTCTGATTGTTGTTGTTGTTGCGGTTATTATTGTTGTTGGGATGATTGTTGTAGTTGCTGTTGTTGTTGTTGTTGTTGTTGTTGGGCCGTTTGTTGTAGTTGCGATTGATGTTGCGATTGTTGGGATAATTGTTGCGATTATTGTTGTAATTGCTGTTGTTGTTGTATTGGTGATTCTTATCACCGTTTTCCTCCCACTTTCTTTTGACTTGCTTCACATTGGCCTCTTCAACAGTCTGTTCTTTAATTCTTTCTTCAATCTGGTTCACTAGTTTGTGAGCCATTCTACATGCCTGTTGTATGGAGGCGGGCTCGTGTGAACTTATATCTTCTTGGATTCTTTCCGGTAATCCTTTCACAAACGCGTCGATCTTCTCTTCCTCATCTTCGAATGCTCCCGGACACAATAGGCACAATTCTGTGAATCGTCTTTCGTACGTGGTAATATCAAATCCTTGGGTTCGTAACCCTCTAAGTTCTGTCTTGAGCTTATTGACCTCGGTTCTGGGACGGTACTTCTCGTTCATCAAGTGCTTGAATGCTGACCACGGTAGTGAGTACGCATCATCTTGTCCCACTTGCTCTAGATAGGTATTCCACCATGTTAACGCAGAACCTGTGAAGGTATGCGTAGCGTACTTCACTTTGTCCTCTTCAGTACACTTACTTATGGCAAACACCGATTCAACCTTTTCGGTCCACCGTTTCAATCCGATCGGTCCTTCGGTTCCATCAAATTCCAAAGGTTTGCAGGCAGTGAATTCTTTGTAGGTGCATCCTACACGATTTCCTGTACTGCTAGATCCAAGGTTATTGTTGGTATGTAGCGCAGCCTGTACTGCGGCTATGTTTGAAGCTAGAAAAGTACGGAATTCCTCTTCATTCATATTCACGGTGTGTCGAGTAGTCGGTGCCATTTCCTTCAAAATAGTTAAATGGAACAAGTTAATCATACAGAATATTAAGAGTAGTTAATAGTATTTCGTAGCATAATATGAACTCATTTATAAAAGCTTTTTCTTCATATTAGCGTTTTATAAGTTTAAATTCGGGTAGTACCTACCCGTTAAGTTCATACTTAGTAGCTAATATACAATTCAACTACTACAATTCTATATGAAAAACTGATTATAATAATATTTCGCGTTCAAACTTTTATACAATATCTTACAAACTTACAATACCGCTTATTTTACATAAAGCATGAAATATAGCACACAATAACTTTGATACAAGATAGTTGTGAAGACAATTCTAGCTAGTACACAAGTCGTTCAGCAAAGGCAATAAAGACACGTAATTCATACGTCCAGAAACAAGTCATGCATTCTGGTTTTACTAGGACTACTTCCCATCCTTGGTCTTGTGCAACATAACCGTTATGGCCGTTGATAAGACAGCGTGTTGTAATGTCATCAAAGGGACGAGGGTTACGTAATGTCCAACAGTCCCGTAATAATCTAAAAACCTCATTTCTTACCCCAATTACCGACTCTGTCACTTGTGGAAACGTTTTGTTTAATAGTTGTAGCCCGATGTTCTTGTTCTCACTTTGGTGAGAAGCGAACATTACTAATCCGTAAGCATAACATGCTTCTTTATGTTGCATGTTAGCCGCTTTTTCTAAATCACGAAGTCCAATATTCGGATATATTGAGTCAAAATAATTTCTTAACCCGTTGCGTAAAATAGCATTTGGGTTCCCCGCAATATATGCGTCAAAGTAAACACATCGTAACTTATGGGTTTCCCAATGTGATATCCCCCATCTTTCAAACGAAAGTCTCTTATAAACCAAGACATTCTTGGAACGTTCTTCGAATATCTTACAAACTGATCTCGCCTTAAATAGTTGTGCCGAAGAATTCTGGCCGACTCTAGACAAGATTTCATCAATCATGTCTCCGGGTAGGTCTCTTAAAATATTGGGTTGTCTATCCATTTTGTGTTTTTAAACTGTAAAATAGACAAGAGTTAGATTCATAAAAAAATACTTATTAATACAAGCAATTTTTACATATATCATAAAGCATAAGAACACTATATTACATATATTACACCACACGAATACAACTATCTTATTCCGACTCGCTCGTTTCTTCTTCTTCGGTTTTGGTTCGTTTTGCCAAGTTTCTAGGGATATATGATGTTCCCCTAATACGAGCCGTCGTTGTCCACATTGGTTTAGAAAAACCTGGTGGTTTAGAGGTTCCCGGGTCATTGTTACAACTTAAGGACTTCGGGGGTTGACGATACATATAAAGTTCATCGGGGTTGGAATTAGATTTCTCTATTTTTATGCCCTTTCCCTTATTATTTTCTTTTGCCTTTTTAAATTCAGTTGGGGTAATTTCTATAATATCATCGGAATTCTCGTCGGAATCCGATTCATCGGAGAATTGGTAATCCTCCCAATATTTTGCTTCCTTGGCGGAAACACCATTGACCATAATTAACTTTGGTCGGTTGGTTGAGGATTTTCTTTTACTTAACCGTTTTATTATTTCCCCCACCGGTTCTATTTCTTCATCCGGTTCCGATTCTTCTTCCGGTTCCGATTCTTCTTCCGGTTCCGACTCTTCTTCCGGTTCCTCTTCGGGAACTTGTGAATCAGTCCACAAATCATTCCAATTTACATTTGACTCTTCATTATTATTAGGTGAGTCAATGGGACTTGTTCTAGAGGTAGACATCTATCACATAATATCAAACACGTTAAGAGATTAATATATCACATAATATTCATATGTTAAAAATATATAGTTTCCAACAAAAATGTTAAGCAATCATTTTTAAAGAAAACACGGTCGAAGTCCAGACTCACTAATGCATCCTAACAAACTCGATAAGACACACTAATGCAAATTTTCTGGTTCTCTAAGACCAACGCTCTGATACCAACTGAAATGTCCCGTTCTTATTGATTAAAAACGTTCCATATTAATTGATTTCGTTGCGAGGTTTTGACCTCTATATGAGACGTTTTTCAAAGACTGCATTCATTTTTAAAACAAACCATAACCTTTATTTCATAAATAAAGGTTTAAAAAGCTTTACGTAGATTATCAAATAATGATAATCTAAAGTATCCTGTTTACACACGACCATTACATAATGGTTTACAATACAAATATGTTACATCGAAATCAGTTTCTTGAATGCAGTTTTTACACAATATCATACAAACATGGACTCCAAATCTTGTCCTTATTTTAGTATGCAACAGCGGAAGCTCTTAATATTCACCTGAGAATAAACATGCTTTAAACGTCAACAAAAATGTTGGTGAGTTATAGGTTTAACCTATATATATCAAATCGTAACAATAGACCACAAGATTTCATATTTCAATACACATCCCATACATAGAGATAAAAATCATTCATATGGTGAACACCTGGTAACCGACAATAACAAGATGCATATATAAGAATATCCCCATCATTCCGGGACACCCTTCGGATATGATATAAATTTCGAAGTACTAAAGCATCCGGTACTTTGGATGGGGTTTGTTAGGCCCAATAGATCTATCTTTAGGATTCGCGTCAATTAGGGTGTCTGTTCCCTAATTCTTAGATTACCAGACTTAATAAAAAGGGGCATATTCGATTTTGATAATTCAACCATAGAATGTAGTTTCACGTACTTGTGTCTATTTTGTAAATCATTTATAAAACCTGCATGTATTCTCATCCCAAAAATATTAGATTTTAAAAGTGGGACTATAACTCACTTTCACAGATTTTTACTTCGTCGGGAAGTAAGACTTGGCCACTGTTGATTCACGAACCTATAACAATATATACATATATATTAAAGTATGTTCAAAATATATTTACAACACTTTTAATATATTTTGATGTTTTAAGTTTATTAAGTCAGCTGTCCTTGTTAGTAACCTATAACTAGTTGTCCACAGTTAGATGTACAGAAATAAATCGATAAATATTATCTTGAATCAATCCACGACCCAGTGTATACGTATCTCAGTATTGATCACAACTCAAACTATATATATTTTGGAATCAACCTCAACCCTGTATAGCTAACTCCAACATTCACATATAGAGTGTCTATGGTTGTTCCGAAATATATATAGATGTGTCGACATGATAGGTCGAAACATTGTATACGTGTCTATGGTATCTCAAGATTACATAATATACAATACAAGTTGATTAAGTTATGGTTGGAATAGATTTGTTACCAATTTTCACGTAGCTAAAATGAGAAAAATTATCCAATCTTGTTTTACCCATAACTTCTTCATTTTAAATCCGTTTTGAGTGAATCAAATTGCTATGGTTTCATATTGAACTCTATTTTATGAATCTAAACAGAAAAAGTATAGGTTTATAGTCGGAAAAATAAGTTACAAGTCGTTTTTGTAAAGGTAGTCATTTCAGTCGAAAGAACGACGTCTAGATGACCATTTTAGAAAACATACTTCCACTTTGAGTTTAACCATAATTTTTGGATATAGTTTCATGTTCATAATAAAAATCATTTTCTCAGAATAACAACTTTTAAATCAAAGTTTATCATAGTTTTTAATTAACTAACCCAAAACAGCCCGCGGTGTTACTACGACGGCGTAAATCCGGTTTTACGGTGTTTTTCGTGTTTCCAGGTTTTAAATCATTAAGTTAGCATATCATATAGATATAGAACATGTGTTTAGTTGATTTTAAAAGTCAAGTTAGAAGGATTAACTTTTGTTTGCGAACAAGTTTAGAATTAACTAAACTATGTTCTAGTGATTACAAGTTTAAACCTTCGAATAAGATAGCTTTATATGTATGAATCGAATGATGTTATGAACATCATTACTACCTTAATTTCCTTGGATAAACCTACTGGAAAAGAGAAAAATGGATCTAGCTTCAATGGATCCTTGGATGGCTCGAAGTTCTTGAAGCAGAATCATGACACGAAAACAAGTTCAAGTAAGATCATCACTTGAAATAAGATTGTTATAGTTATAGAAATTGAACCAAAGTTTGAATATGATTATTACCTTGTATTTGAATGATAACCTACTGTAAGAAACAAAGATTTTTTGAGGTTGGATGATCACCTTACAAGATTGGAAGTGAGCTAGCAAACTTGAAAGTATTCTTGATTTTATGAAACTAGAACTTTTGGAATTTATGAAGAACACTTAGAACTTGAAGATAGAACTTGAGAGAGTTCAATTAGATGAAGAAAATTGAAGAATGAAAGTGTTTGTAGGTGTTTTTGGTCGTTGGTGTATGGATTAGATATAAAGGATATGTAATTTTGTTTTCATGTAAATAAGTCATGAATGATTACTCATATTTTTGTAATCTTATGAGATATTTCATGCTAGTTGCCAAATGATGGTTCCCACATGTGTTAGGTGACTCACATGGGCTGCTAAGAGCTGATCATTGGAGTGTATATACCAATAGTACATACATCTAAAAGCTGTGTATTGTACGAGTACGAATACGGGTGCATACGAGTAGAATTGTTGATGAAACTGAACGAGAATGTAATTGTAAGCATTTTTGTTAAGTAGAAGTATTTTGATAAGTGTATTGAAGTCTTTCAAAAGTGTATAAATACATATTAAAACACTACATGTATATACATTTTAACTGAGTCGTTAAGTCATCGTTAGTCGTTACATGTAAGTGTTGTTTTGAAACCTTTAGGTTAACGATCTTGTTAAATGTTGTTAACCCAATGTTTATAATATCAAAAGAGATTTTAAATTATTATATTATCATGATATTATGATGTACGAATATCTCTTAATATGATATATATACATTAAATGTTGTTACAACGATAAACGTTACATATATGTCTCGTTTCAAAATCATTAAGTTAGTAGTCTTGTTTTTACATATGTAGTTCATTGTTAATATAATTAATGATATGTTTACTTATCATAATATCATGTTAACTATATATATAACCATATATATGTCATCATATAGTTTTTTTACAAGTTTTAACGTTCGTGAATCACCGGTCAACTTGGGTGGTCAATTGTCTATATGAAACCTATTTCAATTAATCAAGTCTTAACAAGTTTGATTGCTTAACATGTTGGAAACATTTAATCATGTAAACATCAATCTCAATTAATATATATAAACATGGAAAAGTTTGGGTCACTACACCTATCATTCCGGGGTCCTCCTTCGTACATGATATAAATTTCGAAGTACTAAAGCATCCGGTACTTTGGATGGGGTTTGTTAGGCCCAATAGATCTATCTTTAGGATTCGCGTCAATTAGGGTGTCTGTTCCCTAATTCTTAGATTACCAGACTTTAATAAAAAGGGGCATATTCGATTTTGATAATTCAACCATAGAATGTAGTTTCAATTACTTGTGTCTATTTTGTCAAACATTTATAAAAGCGCATGTATTCTCAGTCCCAAAAATATAAAGGGTAAAAAGGCAAATGAAACTCACCATACTGTAATTCGTAGTAAAAATACATATAACGTCATTGAACAAGTGAAAGGTTGGCCTCGGATTCACGAACCTAAATTAATTATATATAATTATGTGTTGGTCAATATTTCTCTAATAAATTAGGTCAAGTCATAGTGTACCACAATCCTAATGCTCGAGACTAATATGCAAAAGTCAACAAAAGTAAATTTGACTCAAAATAATTTCTAAAAATCTATACATGATTAATATATAGTTTAAATATCGTCGTTTTATATTTTTAAATATTTTTAAAAGATTTATTAGAGTAATAATATAATTTATTTATTAATAAATAAAATTTTATATTAAATTTATGTAATAAAATATACTTTTATATATATTAAGTAATAAAATTTATAGGGTTCATTTAGTATCATAAAGATAATATGATAGGTATTATTAAAGTAAGTTATTACACGTAGTAAAATATGTTTGTATCACATATTTATTTGATAAAATAATATCTATAATGATAGTAAGTAAAAGTTGTATTATTTTGTAATAATAATTATTATTATAAAAAATATATTATTATAAAAATATCAATATTTATAATTACTAAGATGACATTATGATAAAACGATAATTCTAATTATGATAACTTTAATATTTACGATAATTTTTAATATTATCTTAAAAATAATAATTCTATTTAAAATAATAATAATGATATTTTATAGTAACAATGACATTTCTATTAAAATGATAATTTTTGTTAAAATGATAGTTTTAATACTAACGATACTTTTAATAATAATAGTAATGATAAAAATAATAAGAACGATAATTTTACCTAAATCAATATCTTATAATATTTTAATTTCATCATGATACTCTTACTCATTATTTCCTAATCGTTTCGTTTAATAGCTTTTAATCGTCTTTTATATCGTGTTTATAATAATGATAATAATAGTAATCAAAATAATTAGGTGTTACCAATATTTGTTTTAATTACACTTATATTAATAATGATAGTTACTATAACATTATTAACGATAATACTAATAATTATCTTAATGATAATATAGTAATAATAATAATAATAACAATAACAATAACCATTTTTAAATAATAATATATATATTAATAATGATAATAATAATAATACTAATAATAATAATAATAATAATTGGATAATAATAATAATAATACTAATTATAACTTTAACGATAATAACGATAGTAATAATAAAAAAAAAATAACAATTTTTAATGATAAATCCCTTTTATTGATAAAGATAATAATAATGATAATAATAAGATAAAACTAGAACGACGATAAAAAAACGACGATAATAATAATCATTTTTAATAAAAATATCGAAAATTCAATTGATTATAACTTCTAATCCGTTCATCGAAACCATTCGATATCTAAAGAAAAAGTTCTTAATTTTTCGCTAGCTTTCCAAGGACATGCATATCTTATACCTTATCTCAACCGCAAGTGTAACTAATTCAATATTCAACCTAACCTATCTAAGGGCAATATCAAAAATACAAGCATGCATAATCCTAAATGTGAAGACCCGTCCTAATCCATCCGGACGAAGTCCATATCGATTATAAACGATTCACAACAGTTGATTACATCGCGAGGTACTTGACCTCTATATGATACATTTTACAAACATTGCATTCGTTTTTGAAAAGACAAACTTTCATTACATCGAAAGTTGACAGGCATGCATACCATTTCTTAATATATCCAACTATAATTGACTTGATAATAATCTTGATGAACTCGACGACTCGAATGCAACGTCTTTTGAAATATGCCATGAATGACTCCAAGTAATATCTATAAAATGAGCAAATACACAGCGGAAGATTTCTTTCGTACCTGAGAATAAACATGCTTTAAAGTGTCAACCAAAAGGTTGGTGAGTTCATTAGTTTAACTTAAACAATCGTTTCCATCATTTTAATAGACCACAAGATTTCAGATTTCCATTTCTCATAAACATACGTCCCATGCATAGAGACAAAAATATAATTCATATGGATTGAACACCTGGTAACCGACATTAACAATATGCATATATAAGAATATCCCCATCATTCCGGGATTCTTCTTCGGACATGATATAAATTTCGAAGTACTAAAACATCCGGTACTTTGGATGGGGCTTGTTGTGAAATGTCCCGTTCTTATTGATTAAAAACGTTCCATATTAATTGATTTCGTTGCGAGGTTTTGACCTCTATATGAGACGTTTTTCAAAGATTGCATTCATTTTTAAAACAAACAATAACCTTTATTTCATCAATAAAGGTTTAAAAAGCTTTACGTAGATTATCAAATAATGATAATCTAAAATATCCTGTTTACACACGACCATTACATAATGGTTTACAATACAAATATGTTACAACAAAATAAGTTTCTTGAATGCAGTTTTTACACAATATCATACAAGCATGGACTCCAAATCTCGTCCTTATTTAAGTATGCGATAGCGGAAGCTCTTAATAATCACCTGAGAATAAACATGCTTAAAACGTCAACAAAAATGTTGGTGAGTTATAGGTTTAACCTATATATATCAAATCATAATAATAGACCACAAGATTTCATATTTCAATACACATCCCATACATAGAGATAAAAATCATTCATATGGTGAACACCTGGTAACCGACATTAACAAGATGCATATATAAGAATATCCCCATCATTCCGGGACACCCTTCGGATATGATATAAATTTCGAAGTACTAAAGCATCCGGTACTTTGGATGGGGTTTATTAAGCCCAATAGATCTATCTTTAGGATTCGCGTCAATTAGGGTGTCTGTTCCCTAATTCTTAGATTACCAGACTTAATAAAAAGGGGCATATTCGATTTCGATAATTCAACCATAGAATGTAGTTTCACGTACTTGTGTCTATTTTGTAAATCATTTATAAAACCTGCATGTATTCTCATCCCAAAAATATTAGATTTTAAAAGTGGGACTATAACTCACTTTCACAGATTTTTACTTCGTCGGGAAGTAAGACTTGGCCACTGGTTGATTCACGAACCTATAACAATATATACATGTATATCAAAGTATGTTCAAAATATATTTACAACACTTTTAATATATTTTGATGTTTTAAGTTTATTAAGTCAGCTGTCCTCGTTAATAACCTACAACTAGTTGTCCACAGTGAGATGTACAGAAATAAATCGATAAATATTATCTTGAATCAATCCACGACCCAGTGTATACGTATCTCAGTATTGATCACAACTCAAACTATATATATTTTGGAATCAACCTCAACCCTGTATAGCTAACTACAACATTCACATATAGAGTGTCTATGGTTGTTCCGAAATATATATAGATGTGTCGACTGTGAAGACCCGTCCTAATCCATCCGGACGAAGTCCATATCGATTATAAACGATTCACAACAGTTGATTACATCGCGAGGTACTTGACCTCTATATGATACATTTTACAAACATTGCATTCGTTTTTGAAAAGACAAACTTTCATTACATCGAAAGTTGACAGGCATGCATACCATTTCATAATATATCCAACTATAATTGACTTGATAATAATCTTGATGAACTCGACGACTCGAATGCAACGTCTTTTGAAATATGCCATGAATGACTCCGAGTAATATCTATAAAATGAGCAAATACACAGCGGAAGATTTCTTTCGTACCTGAGAATAAACATGCTTTAAAGTGTCAACCAAAAGGTTGGTGAGTTCATTAGTTTAACTTAAACAATCGTTTCCATCATTTTAATAGACCACAAGATTTCAGATTTCCATTTCTCATAAACATACGTCCCATGCATAGAGACAAAAATATCATTCATATGGATTGAACACCTGGTAACCGACATTAACAATATGCATATATAAGAATATCCCCATCATTCCGGGATCCTCCTTCGGACATGATATAAATTTCGAAGTACTAAAACATCCGGTACTTTGGATGGGGCTTGTTGGGCCCGATAGATCTATCTTTAGGATTCGTGTCAATTAGGGTGTCTGTTCCCTAATTCTTAGATTACCAGACTTAATAAAAAGGGGCATATTCGATTTCGATAATCCAACCATAGAATGTAGTTTCACGTACTTGTGTCAATTTCGTAAAATAGTTATAAAAGTTGCGCATGTATTCTCAGCCCAAAAATATAAAGGGTAAAAAGGCAAATGAAACTCACGATACTGTATTTTGTAGTAAAAATACATATGACGTCATTGAACAATGCAGGGTTGGCCTCGAATTCACGAACCTATATCAATTGTGTATATATTAATACGTATAATGTAAGTTACAAAATTTCATTTATTAATATGTATTATTTATATATTATAGTTTTGTAGAATTTATTCTAACCTTTATTTTAAAACGTATACTTATATTATATTTTAAGTTATATTTTATATATATATCTATTTTATGTATATATATCTATAATGATTTACGTTTATATAAATAGTGACATTAATATATTTATATACATATATTTGTGGTTAGTATTGTATTTATGAAATTTTATTAGTTTGTTATGTGAATTATTAATACAATCCTAGTATATACCATAAAGTATATATATAGTGTACAAAAGATTTATTTGTTAAAATAATAATTTAGATAATAATGATTTACTAATAATAATAATAATTTTATTAATAATGATAATACTAATAGCAAAAAAATGAAAATGATAACTGTTAATGATACTAATAATAATAACTCTAAAATAATATTAATACTAATACCATACTTATGTTAATAATAAGGGTTCTAATATTTATAAAATGATAAATGATAATCATGATAATACTAGTAAATATTAATGATGATACTGATAAATATGATATTATTAATTATAAATGTACTGATGATACTATTATTTATAAATCGGTACAAATTCTAATATTGATGATAATAATATATTTTTATTTCCTTTATAATAATAATAATGATAATCATAATCATAATCCTAATGATGATAAAATACTAAAATGATAAGTTTATTACTAATAATAATATTATTAATACCTATCATAATAATAATAGTAATGTCTATAATACTTTCAAATATGATAACAAGTATGATACTAATAATAACAATAACAATAACAATCAAAACAATCACAATAATAATAATAATACTAATAATAATTAATATATAATAACAATAATAAAATTAGAAAAGAAAACTACCTCACATGAAAAGAGTTTCAAAAAAAAAAAAAGAAACTACCGTCCTCTGGACTCGATCTCGTGACCACATGCTCACACGCAAACACTCTCGACCATCCCACCAATTCTGATTCTCTGTACTAATATCGAATTTAAATTTTATATATAAACTGTTTTTCTTCTATTCCTCTTCTTCTCCACAAGTCTCATGGATTCAACAAAACATCAATAACCAAAAAAAAAAAAAAAAAAAATCGGGGTTCCCTTTAAAGCTTCAAAACATTACAGAAAAAAAAATAATTTGGGTTCTAAAATAAAAAAAAATACTAAAGGCCTACTGCAGTGTCGGTTCTTGGAACAAAACAAAAAAAAATTGATTTCGTAATAGATAACATTATAGATAATGTTTATAACACGAAATAGTTTTCTAAACATGTATAAAAACTACTGGAATCGTCAATTTGATCAGAAACATATACACGAACGCGAATTTGTCTCAAGAACAATTGTTGACTTTTTTTAAACTAAACTTTGACTTCAAAATTCAAGATCGATATAAAGATTTGAGAGTTGAGATTTTGCAGATAGATTCAAAGAAAGATTTCTAACCTTTCTGCATTTTTAGATTTTGAAACTTTATTCGAAATTGAATTAAGAGAAAAAAAAAATTGGAGCGTGCAGAGAAGAAGAAAAAAAAAATATCGATGTGCTCTTTAATCCCATTGGATTTCCTTTTTATTTGATTTGCAATTATACATAATAATGTTGTAATAATAGAGATCGGTTGATAAAAAATGGAGAAAATGTCAACCCAGGTTCACGAGTTGGGAGCAGGAAAGAAACAAAAAAAATAATAATAATAGAGATAAAGGATACAGAGGTCACGCGTATAATATAGATCCCTACTGTTTTTTTTAATTAATAATAATAATATATAATAACAATAATATTAATATCTAATAATATTAATAAAATTAATAATAATGATAAATATAATATTAATGATAATAATAATTGTAAAAATGATAATAATAATAATAATAATAATACCATACTAATTATGATAATATTAATATTTTATCGATAATAATAATATTAGTAATAATAGTCTAATTTATACATCCAATTTCATCTTTATATGATATAAAGTGATATTATGAATACAAATATTGATATTTGACGATACAAATAACATTACTACAACAACTATATTTGTATTTAAATTTAATTTATTAATATCATCTATTATTATGTAATATTTAATAATTATGTAATATGTATTGTAACATATACTGAATATTATATATTTATGCATTTTAATATAAATATATTATAATATTTATTTACATACTAATTATATTATACTTATGTATGTAATTATGAAAAATATAAATGTTTTATATATGTAAGTATTATATATATTTATTAAAATAGTACATTATTTCATCATAGATATATTATAAATTTCTACATATACATAATATAATAATTATGTATAAAATCATATATATATAGTTATATTTATGTATATATGTATACTACCATATATATAAAATCATGTTTTAAATGTTGAGTAGATGATTAATTATGTATATTAAACAATTAACTACAAAGTATAACATTGTACATTTAATATTTTGATAACGTTGGTAAAATAGGTTTGAATCATTTATATACAATATACTATATATATTCAAAATGAAAATCTTTAGTTATTAAATGTTATCTTTTATAATAACAAAATTACTTAATAGTTCATTAATACTAATATAATTAGTTTTATATATAATTATTTATATTTACATTCTTAGTTACAATTAAAGGTTCGTGAATCGTCGGAAATAGTTAAAGGTCAAATGTTATCATGAAATAGTTCAAACATAATGAGACTCGGTTTAATAGACTTTTCTTATCGAGTCGAATCATATAAGATTATGTTTAAATTTGGTTGGAAATTCCCGGGTCATCACAGTACCTACCCGTTAAAGAAATTTCGTCCCGAAATTTGAGTGAGGTCGTCATAGCTAACAATAAATATGTTTTCCTGACGAATATGAGTTGATAACTTGAGTTTTATCATCATTGAGTAATATGGATAAAAATAATTCGATTATTCGAAGAGTGCGAATGAAGCTATTCACAAAAGGATGAAATGAGAAACAAAGATTTGTTTTTAACTTTTGACGTAGTCAGGTTTGAATTTAGAAAATAAGGCGCGTCTTAACTTTTGACATTGCCTTGGTTGAATTCCGGAATTTAAGGGATTTAAAGAAAATTTTGAAGATCTATAAAATCTGATTCTTCGGGATTTATGGAAATTAAGATCTCTTTAATTAAATACGGTGATCTGCCCCGATTACTACGTCTGATATTTCCAGTATAAATTAAGCTCTTCCTTTCCATTATTCTCACCATTCTTATACTTTCTTTCTTAGTTCATACATCAAAAAGATTCTGAAAATGATTAATCCAGTTCTGATCCTTATTCTCATCCTTACTATTGCAACAATCATTCTCCTTTTCCAACTTCCACCAGAGAAATCTGCTTTCTTCTACTTCGCCCTCGGGATTATAATGTTTTTAATTCTCCCGTGTCTTTATGTTGCGATAAACATTGATATACACGGTTTGTAATTTATGTGTTGTTATCGGACTTTATATTCTCCCTTATATTTCAAAGCTCTATGCTTTTGTTTTCTCTTCCCGACTTCAAGTCAAGCGAATAATGGTCCAGAATTTATAGATATAGAGTTTCGAATGATTATAATGTTCTAAGCATGAAGGAACGTGATAGCACGATTTGATTTTCAAATTTATCAACATCACGGAAGATAGAACCATCAAGAATACATTTTCTTGATTTGTTACGGAGTTAAGTAGGATGAAAGAGTTATGTAACATGGCACATGATGACGTTATGATCTGTGAATCATCACGTTTCATTTAGAAACTCAGCATGACTTACTGTAATATAATCACATTGATCAAGTGTCATTATATTATACTAACTCATGCATCAGTTCCCATCATTACTACAATAACATTCATATTTTAAGCTTGAAAATTTACATAATATAGAAACTAACAGTTTCTATATGATGTAATACTGATAGCACGAAAAGATTAATGATTTCAGATAAGAATAGTTATAAAAATATCTCCAGAAATATGGAGGATATTTATAATGAAAGGTACGATAATATCTCAGAATATCTAAGATCGGAGGATGATAGAAACTATTGTCTGCAAGGGTTTAGAGTAAGGAGCAAGTTATTCACTATAGACTTTAGCAGACATTGAATTATTTGGATTCTTTGAAGTCAAACTTATTCTTTGTGATTTATCCACGGCTTTCTTCACAGTTTCGCATAATCTGCTTTTCGGTACTATATTTTCTGTTGAATGTTTCCAATATATTGATACACAGGAAGCACGAAGAGGTATATAATTTCGGACGAGAATATTTATGAAAATATCCTCAGAAATATCAAAGATATTGATGATGATATTTTGGAATTTCTAAGTTCGACGGTTGATGGAGAAAGATTTTCCGCAAGATTTTAACATGACTTCGGAGCAAGATATTCTCTAAAGATTTCAACGGATCCAGAATTATCTGAATCCTTTGAATATAGGATTTGGTCCTTGTATTTTTCCTTGGTCTCCTTCATGGGTAACTCAATCTGTTTTTCAATACCCAATTTTCTATCGAGCGTTCCTAACACTCCTTTCTTTATCATCAAACTTTTGTCCGTTTAGACCATCTACCATTTTTCTGTTTCCTCTGCATTTAATGCTATGATATCTGAATCATCGGTTATTAATCCGAGGTGGTTTCAGGAGAATTGTGTTTTTAGATGATTAAACGCTGATGGTAATATGATGGAATATGAAAGGTTACCTGGTAACAATAAAAGAGCACGCGTATATATAAACGTTATAATAAGGTTGTTTCGTACGAAAAGTCGAAGTTGACTTGTTGGAGCTGTGACAAAATTGGCTAATTTTGAAAAGGGATCGCAAAGTTGTTTTTGTTAATAAATGCCAAAGGATCTGACGCGGCTACGTGTTGAACTTTTACTCAATTGCCGAGAGTTTCTCAGGTGCATAACTATATGCATAAATCTTTCCTTCCGTAGATGAAGTGCGGTTGATTCATCCTATCGATTGAGGTGTTTTCAAGAATCATGAAAGGTTTGAACGCAGAATGTAATCGTGAAGATACAAATGAGGTTTAAGACGAAATCAAGTGGCAAACTTGAAGAATTGTTTAGTTTCATATGTTATATTCAATATTTTAATTCATTTTAATTGTCCAATGTTATTAGTCCACAGTCGATAGTCCACAGTTGACAGTGCAATCATTCATATATAGTTTAATATATAATATTTGAATTAATTAATACGTATCGTGGCCCGTGTACATGTCTCAGACTCGATCACAACTCAAAGTATATATATTATTATAGAATCAACCTCAACCCTGTATAGAGAACTCGATCATTACTGCATATAGAGTGTCTATGGTGATTCCAAATAATATATATAGATGTGTCGATATGATATGTCAAAACCTTGTATACGTGTCCCGATATTTAAAGTGCGTAAAATAAATAACAGAAATTAAATGACGATAAATAAAGTGCGTAAAGTAAATAACAGAAATTAAATGACAATAAATAAAATTGCGAGAATATAAATTGCGATAAATAAATTGCGATAAATAAAATGTAATACGGAATTAACAGTTAGCTAGGATTTTGTTAGCGTGGTTTCTTAATAAAATTTAATATTGTTAATTAGTCTGTTTCTAATCAATTTTTATTGTGTCCATTATTTCTTCATTATGCCACTTGTTGGATTCTGATAGGTCAAAATTCAAATATGAAATTGAATTTGAATGAAAATAGTTATTCTTTGGTGAATGGATAAGTATCCCGGTGGTTGTAAATAGGATAGTGAATAACTGTTGAATCAGATTCGAAGAATATACAGTGTAACTTATTAATGTGAAATTTAAATATTCCTCGGGTATTACCTACCCGTTAAAATATTTTTATTATTAACAGTTTGTACAAAAGAATTTTTAATTACAATCTTTATGAAAACATATATACATATATATTTTCTTCAAATGTAATCATGAATTTAATGAGTTAACATGATATTAAACTCATTTAGTTTTCAGTTGGAACTAGAATAAATAATCTCTAAAACATTAGAGATTACATAATCACCATGTCGAACGAAGATAACTGATGTAGAATGTCATGTAGAATGATGATTATACTCGAGGTATAGATTGAGATGTTGAGGCATGTGATATTGAAATTTGGGTTGTTGGTGGTACTGTTGGTGTCGGTGATTTGGATGAAGCTGGTACGTTTTGCACCATATTTTCCAAGACTACAACTTATGCGCGAAGTTCGTTAACTTCTTCTATTACACCGGGATGATTGTCGGTTAGGACGAGCGGATGAATGAGGTTTAGAATCTAAGATAGTATATGATCGTGATGAGATACTTTGGAAATGAGAGAGAAAATGGTGTCTCGAACAGGTTCGCCGGTAAACGTTTTAGGTTAATTGTCAAGAGGTGAATTTGGTTAGTGGAAATGATCGCCTTCTTCGCGTTTCCATTGATTAAGTCGACTACGAACCCATCTCCAATTCATTCAGAATAGATGATGGCTAATTGATCGATTCATTCCGGTTACTCTGCTTTCGGAGCTCGAGTGGAAATCCATATCGAAATAGCTGTCGAAATAACTATCGAAATAGCTATCGAAATCTGATGGACTCGAACTGGTTGAGGGATTCATCTCGTACGATCAGATGAAGGATTTTTGATAAGAAATAGATTATAGGATGTAGATTGGTACTCTGCAATACATAATTTACATATGCATATATAATACTAAAATCCCATAAGCTACGGAGGAATCTACGGAAGCTGTCAGGCAAAGGTAACAATAACAGATACGCTAAGATATGAATTTAACTATACACTGTCTATGCAATAAAGGAAGTAAGACGTGTCTTAGACTTTAAGGATGATAAGCAAATAATTTTTCGATACTAAATGATAAGCAAAACTTTTGACATGCAAACACGGTCGAAGTCCAGGCTCATTAATGCATTCTAACGACTATCAGTTAGACTCACTAATGCAAGACCTGGTTCGCTAAGACCACCGATCTGATACCAACTGTGAAGACCCATCCTAATCCATCCGGAGGAAGTCCATATCGATTATAAACGATTCACAACAGTTGATTACATCGCGAGGTACTTGACCTCTATATGATATATTTTACAAACATTGCATTCGTTTTTGAAAAGACAAACTTTCATTACATCGAAAGTTGACAGGCATGCATACCATTTCATAATATATCCAACTATAATTGACTTGATAATAATCTTGATGAACTCGACGACTCGAATGCAACGTCTTTTGAAATATGCCATGAATGACTCCAAGTAATATCTATAAAATGAGCAAATACACAGCGAAAGATTTCTTTCGTACCTGAGAATAAACATGCTTTAAAGTGTCAACCAAAAGGTTGGTGAGTTCATTAGTTTAACTTAAACAATCGTTTCCATCATTTTAATAGACCACAAGATTTCAGATTTCCATTTCTCATAAACATACATCCCATGCATAGAGACAAAAATATCATTCATATGGATTGAACACCTGGTAACCGACATTAACAATATGCATATATAAGAATATCCCCATCATTCCGGGATCCTCCTTCGGACATGATATAAATTTTGAAGTACTAAAACATCCGGTACTTTGGATGGGGCTTGTTGGGCCCGATAGATCTATCTTTAGGATTCGCGTCAATTACGGTGTCTGTTCCCTAATTCTTAGATTACCAGACTTAATAAAAAGGGGCATATTCGACTTCGATAATCCAACCATAGAATGTAGTTTCACGTACTTGTGTCAATTTCGTAAAACAGTTATAAAAGTTGCGCATGTATTCTCAGCCCAAAAATATAAAGGGTAAAAAGGCAAATGAAACTCACGATACTGTATTTTGTAGTAAAAATACATATGACGTCATTGAACAATGCAGGGTTGGCCTCGGATTCACGAACCTATATCAATTGTGTATATATTAATACGTATAATGTAAGTTACAAAATTTCATTTATTAATATGTATTATTTATATATTATAGTTTTGTAGAATTTATTCTAACCTTTATTTTAAAACGTATACTTATATTATATTTTAAGTTATATTTTATATATATATATATCTATTTTATGTATATATATCTATAATGATTTACGTTTATATAAATAGTGACATTAATATATTTATATACATATATTTGTGGTTAGTATTGTATTTATGAAATTTTATTAGTTTGTTATGTGAATTATTAATACAATCCTAGTATATACCATAAGTATATATATAGTGTACAAAAGATTTATTTGTTAAAATAATAATTTAGATAATAATGATTTACTTATAATAATAATAATTTTATTAATAATGATAATACTAATAGCAAAAAAAATGAAAATGATAACTATTAATGATACTAATAATAATAACTCTAAAATAATATTAATACTAATACCATACTTATGTTAATAATAAGGGTTCTAATATTTATAAAATGATAAATGATAATCATGATAATACTAGTAAATATTAATGATGATACTGATAAATATGATATTATTAATTGTAAATGTACTGATGATACTATTATTTATAAACCGGTACAAATTCTAATATTGATGATAATAATATATTTTTATTTCCTTTATAATAATAATAATGATAATCATAATCATAATCCTAATGATGATAAAATACTAAAATGATAAGTTTATTACTAATAATAATATTATTAATACCTATCATAATAATAATAGTAATGTCTATAATACTTTCAAATATGATAACAAGTATGATACTAATAATAACAATAACAATAACAATCAAAACAATCACAATAATAATAATAATACTAATAATAATTAATATATAATAACAATAATAAAATTAGAAAAGAAAACTACCTCACATGAAAAGAGTTTCAAAAAAAAAAAAAAGAAACTACCGTCCTCTGGACTCGATCTCGTGACCACATGCTCACACGCAAACACTCTCGACCATCCCATCAATTCTGATTCTCTGTACTAATATCGAATTTAAATTTTATATATAAACTGTTTTTCTTCTATTCCTCTTCTTCTCCACAAGTCTCATGGATTCAACAAAACATCAATAACCAAAAAAAAAAAAAAAACAAAATCGGGGTTCCCTTTAAAGCTTCAAAACATTACAGAAAAAAAAATAATTTGGGTTCTAAAATAAAAAAAAATATACTAAAGGCCTACTACCGCGTCGGTTCTTGGAACAAAACAAAAAAAATTGATTTCGTAATAGATAACATTATAGATAATGTTTATAACACGAAATAGTTTTCTAAACATGTATAAAAACTACTGGAATCGTCAATTTGATCAGAAACATATACACGAACGCGAATTTGTCTCAAGAACAATTGTTGACTTTTTTTAAACTAAACTTTGACTTCAAAATTCAAGATCGATATAAAGATTTGAGAGTTGAGATTTTGCAGATAGATTCAAAGAAAGATTTCTAACCTTTCTGCATTTTTAGATTTTGAAACTTTATTCGAAATTGAATTAAGAGAAAAAAAAATTGGAGCGTGCAGAGAAGAAGAAAAAAAAAAAATCGCTGTGCTCTTTAATCCCATTGGATTTCCTTTTTATTTGATTTGCAATTATACATAATCATGTTGTAATAATAGAGATCGGTTGATAAAAAATGGAGAAAATGTCAACACAGGTTCACGAGTTGGGAGCAGGAGAGAAACAAAAAAAATAATAATAATAGAGATAAAGGATACAGAGGTCACGCGTATAATATAGATCCGTACTGTTTTTTTTTAATTAATAATAATAATATATAATAACAATAATATTAATATCTAATAATATTAATAAAATTAATAATAATGATAAATATAATATTAATGATAATAATAATTGTAAAAATGATAATAATAATAATAATACCATACTAATTATGATAATATTAATATTTTATCGATAATAATAATATTAGTAATAATAATCTAATTTATACATCCAATTTCATCTTTATATGATATAAAGTGATATTATGAATACAAATATTGATATTTGACGATACAAATAACATTACTACAACAACTATATTTGTATTTAAATTTAATTTATTAATATCATCTATTATTATGTAATATTTAATAATTATGTAATATGTATTGTAACATATACTGAATATTATATATTTATGCATTTTAATATAAATATATTATAATATTTATTTACATACTAATTATATTATACTTATGTATGTAATTATGAAAAATATAAATGTTTTATATATGTAAGTATTATATATATTTATTAAAATAGTACATTATTTCATCATAGATATATTATAAATTTCTACATATACATAATATAATAATTATGAATAAAATCATATATATATAGTTATATTTATGTATATATGTATACTACCATATATATAAAATCATGTTTTAAATGTTGAGTAGATGATTAATTATGTATATTAAACAATTAACTACAAAGTATAACATTGTACATTTAATATTTTGATAACGTTGGTAAAATATGTTTGAATCATTTATATACAATATACTATATATATTCAAAATGAAAATCTTTAGTTATTAAATGTTATCTTTTATAATAACAAAATTACTTAATAGTTCATTAATACTAATATAATTAGTTTTATATATAATTATTTATATTTACATTCTTAGTTACAATTAAAGGTTCGTGAATCGTCGGAAATAGTTAAAGGTCAAATGTTATCATGAAATAGTTCAAACATAATGAGACTCGGTTTAATAGACTTTGCTTATCGAGTCGAATCATATAAGATTATGTTTAAATTTGGTCGGAAATTCCCGGGTCATCACATCGACATAATAGGTCGAAACATTGTATACGTGTCTATGGTATCTCAAGATTACATAATATACAATACAAGTTGATTAAGTTATGGTTGGAATAGATTTGTTACCAATTTTTACGTAGCTAAAATGAGAAAAATTATCCAATCTTGTTTTACCCATAACTTCTTCATTTTAAATCCGTTTTGAGTGAATCAAATTGCTATGGTTTCATATTGAACTCTATTTTATGAATCTAAACAGAAAAAGTATAGGTTTATAGTCGGAAAAATAAGTTACAAGTCATTTTTGTAAAGGTAGTCATTTCAGTCGAAAGAACGATGTCTAGATGACCATTTTAGAAAACATACTTTCACTTTGAGTTTAACCATAATTTTTGGATATAGTTTCATGTTCATAATAAAAATAATTTTCTCAGAATAACAACTTTTAAATCAAAGTTTATCATAGTTTTTAATTAACTAACCCAAAACAGCCCGCGGTGTTACTACGACGGCGTAAATCCGGTTTTACGGTGTTTTTCGTGTTTCCAGGTTTTAAATCATTAAGTTAGCATATCATATAGATATAGAACATGTGTTTAGTTGATTTTAAAAGTCAAGTTAGAAGGATTAACTTTTGTTTGCGAACAAGTTTAGAATTAACTAAACTATGTTCTAGTGATTACAAGTTTAAACCTTCGAATAAGATAGCTTTATATGTATGAATCGAATGATGTTATGAACATCATTACTACCTTAAGTTCCTTGGATAAACCTACTGGAAAAGAGAAAAATGGATCTAGCTTCAACGGATCCTTGGATGGCTCGAAGTTCTTGAAGCAGAATCATGACACGAAAACAAGTTCAAGTAAGATCATCACTTGAAATAAGATTGTTATAGTTATAGAAATTGAACCAAAGTTTGAATATGATTATTACCTTGTATTAGAATGATAACCTACTATAAGAAACAGATATTTCTTGAGGTTGGATGATCACCTTACAAGTTTGGAAGTGAGCTAGCAAACTTGAAAGTATTCTTGATTTTATGTAACTAGAACTTGTAAAATATATGAAGAACACTTAGAACTTGAAGATAGAACTTGAGAGAGATCAATTAGATGAAGAAAATTGAAGAATGAAAGTGTTTGTAGGTGTTTTTGGTCGTTGGTGTATGGATTAGATATAAAGGATATGTAATTTTGTTTTCATGTAAATAAGTCATGAATGATTACTCATATTTTTGTAATTTTATGAGATATTTCATGCTAGTTGCCAAATGATGGTTCCCACATGTGTTAGGTGACTCACATGGGCTGCTAAGAGCTGATAATTGGAGTGTATATACCAATAGTACATACATCTAAAAGCTGTGTATTGTACGAGTACGAATACGGGTGCATACGAGTAGAATTGTTGATGAAACTGAACGAGGATGTAATTGTAAGCATTTTTGTTAAGTAGAAGTATTTTGATAAGTGTCTTGAAGTCTTTCAAAAGTGTATGAATACATATTAAAACACTACATGTATATACATTTTAACTGAGTCGTTAAGTCATCGTTAGTCGTTACATGTAAATGTTGTTTTGAAACCTTTAGGTTAACGATCTTGTTGAATGTTGTTAACCCATTGTTTATTATAAAAAATTAGATGTTAAATTATTATATTATCATGATATTATGATATATAATATATCTTAGTATGATGTATATACAGTTAAATGTCGTTACATCGATAATCGTTACATATATGTCTCGTTTCGAAATCATTAAGTTAGTAGTCTTATTTTTACATATGTATTTCATTGTTAATACACTTAATAATATATTTACTTATCATTTAACATAATTAACCAAGTGTATCAATATCTTAATATGATTCATATGTACCTAGTAAGACGTTGTTATAACGATAATCGTTATATATATCGTTTTCGAGTTTCTTAAATTAATAGTCTTATTTTTATGTATATAACTCATTGTTAAAATACCTAATGAGATACATACTTATAATAAAAACATGTTAACTATATATATAACCATATATATGTCATTGTATAGTTTTTACAAGTTTTAACGTTCGTGAATCACCGGTCAACTTGGGTGGTCAATTGTCTATATGAAACATATTTCAATTAATCAAGTCTTAACAAGTTTGATTGCTTAACATGTTGGAAACATTTAATCATGTAAATATCAATCTCAATTATTATATATAAACATGGAAAAGTTCGGGTCACTACAGTACCTACCCGTTAAATAAATTTCATCCCGAAATTTTAAGCTGTTGAAGGTGTTGACGAATCTTCTGGAAATAGATGCGGGTATTTCTTCTTCATCTGATCTTCACGCTCCCATGTGAACTCGGGTCCTCTACGAGCATTCCATCGAACCTTAACAATTGGTATCTTGTTTTGCTTAAGTCTTTTAACCTCACGATCCATTATTTCGACGGGTTCTTCGATGAATTGAAGTTTTTCGTTGATTTGGATTTCATCTAACGGAATAGTGAGATCTTCTTTAGCAAAACATTTCTTCAAATTCGAGACATGGAAAGTGTTATGTACAGCCGCGAGTTGTTGAGGTAACTCAAGTCGGTAAGCTACTGGTCCGACACGATCAATAATTTTGAATGGTCCAATATACCTTGGATTTAATTTCCCTCATTTACCAAATCGAACAACGCCTTTCCAAGGTGCAACTTTAAGCATGACCATCTCTCCAATTTCAAATTCTATATCTTTTCTTTTAATGTCAGCGTAGCTCTTTTGTCGACTTTGGGCGGTTTTCAACCGTTGTTGAATTTGGATGATCTTCTCAGTAGTTTCTTGTATAATCTCTGATCCTTTGGGTATTTCATCCTTTAAATTTCCCTCTTTTAAAACTCCTTTTTGCGCCTCCTTTATTTGAGTAGTAATGTTATTATGAATCATTATATTCATAGATTTTACTCGAATGGGTTCTCTGTCCTTCCTGCTCAAGGCATCGGCTACCACATTTGCCTTCCCCGGGTGGTAACGAATCTCAAAGTCGTAATCATTCAATAATTCAATCCACCTACGCTGCCTCATATTCAGTTGTTTCTGATTAAATATGTGTAGTGACCCGAACTTTTCCTTGTTTATATATGTTAATTGAGATTGATATTTACATGATTAAATGTTTCCAACATGTTAAGCAATCAAACTTGTTAAGACTTGATTAATTGAAATATGTTTCATATAGACAATTGACCACCCAAGTTGACCGGTGATTCACGAACGTTAAAACTTGTAAAAACTATACAATGACATATATATGGTTATATATATAGTTAGCATGTTTTTATTATAAGTATGTATCTCATTAGGTATTTTAACAATGAGTTATATACATAAAAATGAGACTATTAATTTAAGAAACTCGAAAACGATATATATAACGATTATCGTTATAACAACGTCTTACTAGGTACATATGAATCATATTAAAATATTGATACACTTGGTTAATTATGTTAAATGATAAGTAAATATATTATTAAGTGTATTAACAATTAAATACATATGTAAAAATAAGACTACTAACTTAATGATTTCGAAACGAGACATATATGTAACGATTATCGTTGTAACGACATTTAACTGTATATACATCATACTAAGATATATTATATATCATAATATCATGATAATATAATAATTTAACATCTCATTTGTTATAATAAACAATGGGTTAACAACATTCAACAAGATCGTTAACCTAAAGGTTTCAAAACAACATTTACATGTAACGACTAACGATGACTTAACGACTCAGTTAAAATGTATATACATGTAGTGTTTTAATATGTATTTATACACTTTTGAAAGACTTCAATACACTTATCAAAATACTTCTACTTAACAAAAATGCTTACAATTACATCCTCGTTCAGTTTCATCAACAATTCTACTCGTATGCACCTGTGTTCGTACTCGTACAATACACAGCTTTTAGATGTATGTACTATTGGTATATACACTCCAATGATCAGCTCTTAGCAGCCCATGTGAGTCACCTAACACATGTGAGAACCATCATTTGGCAACTAGCATGAAATATCTCATAAAATTACAAAAATATGAGTAATCATTCATGACTTATTTACATGAAAACAAAATTACATATCCTTTATATCTAATCCATACACCAACGACCAAAAATACCTACAAACACTTTCATTCTTCAATTTTATTCATCTAATTGATCTCTCTCAAGTTCTATCTTCAAGTTCTAAGTGTTCTTCATATATTTTACAAGTTCTAGTTACATAAAATCAAGAATACTTTCAAGTTTGCTAGCTCACTTCCAATCTTGTAAGGTGATCATCCAACCTCAAGAAATCTTTGTTTCTTACAGTAGGTTATCATTCTAATACAAGGTAATAATCATATTCAAACTTTGGTTCAATTTCTATAACTATAACAATCTTATTTCAAGTGATGATCTTACTTGAACTTGTTTTCGTGTCATGATTCTGCTTCAAGAACTTCGAGCCATCCAAGGATCCATTGAAGCTAGATCCATTTTTCTCTTTTCCAGTAGGTTTATCCAAGGAAATTAAGGTAGTAATGATGTTCATAACATCATTCGATTCATACATATAAAGCTATCTTATTCGAAGGTTTAAACTTGTAATCACTAGAACATAGTTTAGTTAATTCTAAACTTGTTCGCAAACAAAAGTTAATCCTTATAACTTGACTTTTAAAATCAACTAAACACATTTTCTATATCTATATGATATGCTAACTTAATGATTTAAAACCTGGAAACACGAAAAACACCGTAAAACCGAATTTACGCCGTCGTAGTAACACCGCGGGCTGTTTTGGGTTAGTTAATTAAAAACTATGATAAACTTTGATTTAAAAGTTGTTATTCTGAGAAAATGATTTTTATTATGAACATGAAACTATATCCAAAAATTATGGTTAAACTCAAAGTGGAAGTATGTTTTCTAAAATGGTCATCTAGACGTCGTTCTTTCGACTGAAATGACTACCTTTACAAAAATGACTTGTAACTTATTTTTCCGACTATAAACCTATACTTTTTCTGTTTAGATTCATAAAATAGAGTTCAATATGAAACCATAGCAATTTGATTCACTCAAAACGGATTTAAAATGAAGAAGTTATGGGTAAAACAAGATTGGATAATTTTTCTCATTTTAGCTACGTGAAAATTGGTAACAAATCTATTCCAACCATAACTTAATCAACTTGTATTGTATATTATGTAATCTTGAGATACCATAGACACGTATACAATGTTTCGACCTATCATGTCGACACATCTATATATATTTCGGAACAACCATAGACACTCTATATGTGAATGTTGGAGTTAGCTATACAGGGTTGAGGTTGATTCCAAAATATATATAGTTTGAGTTGTGATCAATACTGAGATACGTATACACTGGGTCGTGGATTGATTCAAGATAATATTTATCGATTTATTTCTGTACATCTAACTGCGGACAACTAGTTATAGGTTACTAACGAGGACAGCTGACTTAATAAACTTAAAACATCAAAATATATTAAAAGTGTTGTAAATATATTTTGAACATACTTTAATATATATGTATATATTGTTATAGGTTCGTGAATCAACAGTGGCCAAGTCTTACTTCCCGACGAAGTAAAAATCTGTGAAAGTGAGTTATAGTCCCACTTTTAAAATCTAATATTTTTGGGATGAGAATACATGCAGGTTTTATAAATGATTTACAAAATAGACACAAGTACGTGAAACTACATTCTATGGTTGAATTATCGAAATCGAATATGCCCCTTTTTATTAAGTCTGGTAATCTAAGAATTAGGGAACAGACACCCTAATTGACGCGAATCCTAAAGATAGATCTATTGGGCTTAACAAACCCCATCCAAAGTACCGGATGCTTTAGTACTTCGAAATTTATATCATATCCGAAGGGTGTCCCGGAATGATGGGGATATTCTTATATATGCATCTTGTTAATGTCGGTTACCAGGTGTTCACCATATGAATGATTTTTATCTCTATGTATGGGATGTGTATTGAAATATGAAATCTTGTGGTCTATTATTATGATTTGATATATATAGGTTAAACCTATAACTCACCAACATTTTTGTTGACGTTTTAAGCATGTTTATTCTCAGGTGATTATTAAGAGCTTCCGCTGTCGCATACTTAAATAAGGACGAGATTTGGAGTCCATGCTTGTATGATATTGTGTAAAAACTGCATTCAAGAAACTTATTTTGTTGTAACATATTTGTATTGTAAACCATTATGTAATGGTCGTGTGTAAACAGGATATTTTAGATTATCAGTATTTGATAATCTACGTAAAGTTTTTTTTAAACCTTTATCTATGAAATAAAGGTTATGGTTTGTTTTAAAAATGAATGCAGTCTTTGAAAAACGTCTCATATAGAGGTCAAAACCTCGCAACGAAATCAATTAATATGGAACGTTTTTAATCAATAAGAACGGGACATTTCAGTTGGTATCCGAGCGTTGGTCTTAGAGAACCAGAATTTTGCATTAGTGTGTCTTATCGAGTTTGTTAGGATGCATTAGTGAGTCTGGACTTCGACCGTGTTTTCTTTAAAAATGATTGCTTAACATTTTTGTTGGAAACTATATATTTTTAACATATGAATATTATGTGATATATTAATCTCTTAACGTGTTTGATATTATGTGATAGATGTCTACCTATAGAACAAGTCCCATTGACTCACCTAATAATAATGAAGAGTCAAATGTAAATTGGAATGATTCGTGGACTGATTCACAAGTTCCCGAAGAGGAACCGGAAGAAGAGTCGGAACCGGAAGAAGAATCAGAACCGGAAGAAGAATCGGAACCGGAAGAAGAAATAGAACCGGTGGGGGAAATAATAAAACGGTTAAGTAAAAGAGAATCCTCAACCAACCGACCAAGGTTAATTATGGTCAATGGTGTTTCCACCAAGGAAGCAAAATATTGGGAGGATTACCAATTCTCCGATGAATCGGATTCCGACGAGAATTCCGATGATGTTATAGAAATTACCCCAACTGAATTTAAAAAGGCAAAAGAAAATAATAAGGGAAAGGGCATAAAAATAGAGAAATCTAATTCCAACCCCGATGAACTTTATATGTATCGTCAACCCCCGAAGTCCTTAAGTTGTAACAATGACCCGGGAACCTCTAAACCACCAGGTTTTTCTAAACCAATGTGGACAACGACGGCTCGTATTAGGGGAACATCATATATCCCTAGAAACTTGGCAAAACGAACCAAAATCGAACAAGAAGAAACGAGCGAGTCGGAATAAGATAGTTATATTCGTGTGGTGTAATATATGTAATATAGTGTGCTTATGCTTTATGATATATGTAAAAATTGCTTGTATTAATAAGTATTTTTTTTATGAATCTAACTCTTGTCTATTTTACAGTATAAAAACACAAAATGGATAGACAACCCAATATTTTAAGAGACCTACCCGGAGACATGATTGATGAAATCTTGTCTAGAGTCGGTCAGAATTCCTCGGCACAACTATTTAAGGCGAGATCAGTTTGTAAGACATTCGAAGAACGTTCCAAGAATGCCTTGGTTTATAAAAGGCTTTCGTTCGGAAGATGGGGGATATCACATTGGGAAATCCATAAGTTACGATGTGTTTACTTTGACGCATATATTGCGGGGAACCCAAATGCTATTTTACGTAACGGGTTAAGAAATTATTTTGACTCAGTATATCCGAATATAGGACTTCGTGATTTAGAAAAAGCGGCTAACATGCAACATAAAGAAGCATGTTATGCTTACGGGTTAGTAATGTTCGCTTCTCACCAAAGTGAGAACAAGAACATCGGGCTACAACTATTAAACAAAACGTTCCCACAAGTAACGGAGTCGGTAATTGGGATAAGAAATGAGGTTTTTAGGTTATTACGAGACTGTTGGTCATTACGTAACCCTCGTCCCTTTGACGACGTTACAACACGTTGTCTTATCAACGGCCATAACGGTTATGTTCCACAAGACCAAGGATGGGAAGTAGTCCTAGTAAAACCAGAATGCATGACTTGTTTCTGGACGTATGAATTACGTGTCTTTATTGCCTTTGCTCAACGACTTGTGTACTAGCTAGAATTATCTTCACAAATATCTTGTATCAAAGTTATTGTGTGCTATATTTCATGCTTTATGTAAAATAAGCGGTATTGTAAGTTTGTAAAATATTGTATAAAAGTTTGAACGTGAAATATTATTACAATCAGTTTTTCATATAGAATTGTAGTAGTTGAATTGTATATTAGCTACTAAGTAAGAACTTAACGGGTAGGTACTACCCGAATTTAAACTTATAAAATGCTAATATGAAGAAAAAGCTTTTATAAATGAGTTCATATTATGCTACGAAATACTATTAACTACTCTTAATATTCTGTATGATTAACTTGTTCCATTTAACTATTTTGAAGGAAATGGCACCGACTACTCGACACACCGTGAATATGAATGAAGAGGAATTCCGTACTTTTCTAGCTTCAAACATAGCCGCAGTACAGGCTGCGCTACATACCAACAATAACCTTGGATCTAGCAGTACAAGAAATCGTGTAGGATGCACCTACAAAGAATTCACTGCCTGCAAACCTTTGGAATTTGATGGAACCGAAGGACCGATCGGATTGAAACGGTGGACCGAGAAGGTTGAATCGGTGTTTGCCATAAGTAAGTGTACTGAAGAGGACAAAGTGAAGTACGCTACGCATACCTTCACAGGTTCTGCGTTAACATGGTGGAATACCTATCTAGAGCAAGTGGGACAAGATGATGCGTACGCACTACCGTGGTCAGCATTCAAGCACTTGATGAACGAGAAGTACCGTCCCAGAACCGAGGTCAATAAGCTCAAGACAGAACTTAGAGGGTTACGAACCCAAGGATTTGATATTACCACGTACGAAAGACGATTCACAGAATTGTGCCTATTGTGTCCGGGAGCATTCGAAGATGAGGAAGAGAAGATCGACGCGTTTGTGAAAGGATTACCGGAAAGAATCCAAGAAGATATAAGTTCACACGAGCCCGCCTCCATACAACAGGCATGTAGAATGGCTCACAAACTAGTGAACCAGATTGAAGAAAGAATTAAAGAACAGACTGCTGAAGAGGCCAATGTGAAGCAAGTCAAAAGAAAGTGGGAGGAAAACGGTGATAAGAATCACCAATACAACAACAACAGCAATTACAACAATAATCGCAACAATTATCCCAACAATCGCAACATCAATCGCAACTACAACAAACGGCCCAACAACAACAACAACAACAACAACAGCAACTACAACAATTATCCCAACAACAATAATAACCGCAACAACAACAACAATCAGAAGCAGCTATGCCAAAGGTGTGAAAAGAATCACTCGGGGTTCTGCACCAAATTTTGCAACAAGTGTAAAAGAAATGGTCATAGCGCGGCGAAGTGTGAGGTCTACGGACCAGGGGTTAATAGAACGAAAGGAACAAATGGTGTCGGAACGAGTAATGGCGGAGCAAGTAGTGTCGGAGCAAGTTATGCCAATGTAGTTTGTTATAAATGTGGAAAACCAGGCCACATTATTAGAAATTGCCCGAACCAGGAGAACACGAATGGACAAGGCCGTGGAAGAGTTTTCAATATTAATGCGATAGAGGCACAGGAAGACCCGGAGCTTGTTACGGGTACGTTTCTTATTGACAATAAATCTGCTTACGTTTTATTTGATTCGGGTGCGGATAGAAGCTATATGAGTAGAGATTTTTGTGCTAAATTAAGTTGTCCATTGACGCCTTTGGATAGTAAATTTTTACTCGAATTAGCAAATGGTAAATTAATTTCAGCAGATAATATATGTCGGAATCGAGAAATTAAACTGGTTAGCGAAAAATTTAAGATTGATTTGATACCAGTAGAGTTAGGGAGTTTTGATGTGATAATCGGTATGGACTGGTTGAAAGAAGTGAAAGCGGAGATCGTTTGTTACAAAAATGCAATTCGCATTATACGAGAAAAATGAAAACCCTTAATGGTGTACGGAGAAAAGGGCAACACGAAGCTACATCTTATTAGTAATTTGAAGGCACAAAAACTAATAAGAAAAGGTTGCTATGCTGTTCTAGCACACGTCGAGAAAGTACAAACTGAAGAAAAGAGCATCAATGATGTTCCCATTGCAAAAGAATTTCCCGATGTATTTCCGAAAGAATTACCGGGATTACCCCCACATCGATCCGTTGAATTTCAAATAGATCTTGTACCAGGAGCTGCACCAATAGCTCGTGCTCCTTACAGACTCGCACCCAGCGAGATGAAAGAACTGCAAAGCCAATTACAAGAACTTTTAGAGCGTGGTTTCATTCGACCAAGCACATCACCGTGGGGAGCTCCTGTTTTGTTTGTCAAGAAGAAAGATGGTACATTCAGGTTGTGTATCGACTACCGAGAGTTGAACAAACTTACCATCAAGAACCGCTACCCACTACCGAGAATCGACGACTTATTTGATCAACTACAAGGCTCGTCTGTTTATTCAAAGATTGACTTACGTTCCGGGTATCATCAAATGCGGGTGAAAGAAGATGATATTCCAAAGACTGCTTTCAGAACACGTTACGGTCATTACGAGTTTATGGTCATGCCGTTTGGTTTAACTAATGCACCAGCTGTGTTCATGGACCTTATGAACCGAGTGTGTGGACCATACCTTGACAAGTTTGTCATTGTTTTCATTGATGACATACTTATTTACTCAAAGAATGACCAAGAACACGGTGAACATTTGAGAAAGGTGTTAGAAGTATTGAGGAAGGAAGAATTGTACGCTAAGTTTTCAAAGTGTGCATTTTGGTTGGAAGAAGTTCAATTCCTCGGTCACATAGTGAACAAAGAAGGTATTAAGGTGGATCCGGCAAAGATAGAAACTGTTGAAAAGTGGGAAACCCCGAAAACTCCGAAACACATACGCCAGTTTTTAGGACTAGCTGGTTACTACAGAAGGTTCATCCAAGACTTTTCCAGAATAGCAAAACCCTTGACTGCATTAACGCATAAAGGTAAGAAATTTGAATGGAATGATGAACAAGAGAAAGCGTTTCAGTTATTGAAGAAAAAGCTAACTACGGCACCTATATTGTCATTGCCTGAAGGGAATGATGATTTTGTGATTTATTGTGATGCATCAAAGCAAGGTCTCGGTTGTGTATTAATGCAACGAACGAAGGTGATTGCTTATGCGTCTAGACAATTGAAGATTCACGAACAAAATTATACGACGCATGATTTGGAATTAGGCGCGGTTGTTTTTGCATTAAAGACTTGGAGGCACTACTTATATGGGGTCAAAAGTATTATATATACCGACCATAAAAGTCTTCAACACATATTTAATCAGAAACAACTGAATATGAGGCAGCGTAGGTGGATTGAATTATTGAATGATTACGACTTTGAGATTCGTTACCACCCGGGGAAGGCAAATGTGGTAGCCGATGCCTTGAGCAGGAAGGACAGAGAACCCATTCGAGTAAAATCTATGAATATAATGATTCATAATAACATTACTACTCAAATAAAGGAGGCGCAACAAGGAGTTTTAAAAGAGGGAAATTTAAAGGATGAAATACCCAAAGGATCGGAGAAGCATCTTAATATTCGGGAAGACGGAACCCGGTATAGGGCTGAAAGGATTTGGGTACCAAAATTTGGAGATATGAGAGAAATGGTACTTAGAGAAGCTCATAAAACCAGATACTCAATACATCCTGGAACGGGGAAGATGTACAAGGATCTCAAGAAACATTTTTGGTGGCCGGGTATGAAAGCCGATGTTGCTAAATACGTAGGAGAATGTTTGACGTGTTCTAAGGTCAAAGCTGAGCATCAGAAACCATCAGGTCTACTTCAACAACCCGAAATCCCGGAATGGAAATGGGAAAACATTACCATGGATTTCATCACTAAATTGCCAAGGACTGCAAGTGGTTTTGATACTATTTGGGTAATAGTTGATCGTCTCACCAAATCAGCACACTTCCTACCAATAAGAGAAGATGACAAGATGGAGAAGTTAGCACGACTGTATTTGAAGGAAGTCGTCTCCAGACATGGAATACCAATCTCTATTATCTCTGATAGGGATGGCAGATTTATTTCAAGATTCTGGCAGACATTACAGCAAGCATTAGGAACTTGTCTAGACATGAGTACTGCCTATCATCCACAAACTGATGGGCAGAGCGAAAGGACGATACAAACGCTTGAAGACATGCTACGAGCATGTGTTATTGATTTCGGAAACAGTTGGGATCGACATCTACCGTTAGCAGAATTTTCCTACAACAACAGCTACCATTCAAGCATTGAGATGGCGCCGTTTGAAGCACTTTATGGTAGAAAGTGCAGGTCTCCGATTTGTTGGAGTGAAGTGGGGGATAGACAGATTACGGGTCCGGAGATTATACAAGAAACTACCGAGAAGATCATCCAAATTCAACAACGGTTGAAAACCGCCCAAAGTCGACAAAAGAGCTACGCTGACATTAAAAGAAAAGATATAGAATTTGAAATTGGAGAGATGGTCATGCTTAAAGTTGCACCTTGGAAAGGCGTTGTTCGATTTGGTAAACGAGGGAAATTAAATCCAAGGTATATTGGACCATTCAAGATTATTGATCGTGTCGGACCAGTAGCTTACCGACTTGAGTTACCTCAACAACTCGCGGCTGTACATAACACTTTCCACGTCTCGAATTTGAAGAAATGTTTTGCTAAAGAAGATCTCACTATTCCGTTAGATGAAATCCAAATCAACGAAAAACTTCAATTCATCGAAGAACCCGTCGAAATAATGGATCGTGAGGTTAAAAGACTTAAGCAAAACAAGATACCAATTGTTAAGGTTCGATGGAATGCTCGTAGAGGACCTGAGTTCACCTGGGAGCGTGAAGATCAGATGAAGAAGAAATACCCGCATCTATTTCCAGAAGATTCGTCAACACCTTCAACAGCTTAAAATTTCGGGACGAAATTTATTTAACGGGTAGGTACTGTAGTGACCCGAACTTTTCCATGTTTATATATGTTAATTGAGATTGATATTTACATGATTAAATGTTTCCAACATGTTAAGCAATCAAACTTGTTAAGACTTGATTAATTGAAATATGTTTCATATAGACAATTGACCACCCAAGTTGACCGGTGATTCACGAACGTTAAAACTTGTAAAAACTATACAATGACATATATATGGTTATATATATAGTTAGCATGTTTTTATTATAAGTATGTATCTCATTAGGTATTTTAACAATGAGTTATATACATAAAAATGAGACTATTAATTTAAGAAACTCGAAAACGATATATATAACGATTATCGTTATAACAACGTCTTACTAGGTACATATGAATCATATTAAAATATTGATACACTTGGTTAATTATGTTAAATGATAAGTAAATATATTATTAAGTGTATTAACAATTAAATACATATGTAAAAATAAGACTACTAACTTAATGATTTCGAAACGAGACATATATGTAACGATTATCGTTGTAACGACATTTAACTGTATATACATCATACTAAGATATATTATATATCATAATATGATGATAATATAATAATTTAACATCTCATTTGTTATAATAAACAATGGGTTAACAACATTCAACAAGATCGTTAACCTAAAGGTTTCAAAACAACATTTACATGTAACGACTAACGATGACTTAACGACTCAGTTAAAATGTATATACATGTAGTGTTTTAATATGTATTTATACACTTTTGAAAGACTTCAATACACTTATCAAAATACTTCTACTTAACAAAAATGCTTACAATTACATCCTCGTTCAGTTTCATCAACAATTCTACTCGTATGCACCTGTATTCGTACTCGTACAATACACAGCTTTTAGATGTATGTACTATTGGTATATACACTCCAATGATCAGCTCTTAGCAGCCCATGTGAGTCACCTAACACATGTGAGAACCATCATTTGGCAACTAGCATGAAATATCTCATAAAATTACAAAAATATGAGTAATCATTCATGACTTATTTACATGAAAACAAAATTACATATCCTTTATATCTAATCCATACACCAACGACCAAAAACACCTACAAACACTTTCATTCTTCAATTTTATTCATCTAATTGATCTCTCTCAAGTTCTATCTTCAAGTTCTAAGTGTTCTTCATATATTTTACAAGTTCTAGTTACATAAAATCAAGAATACTTTCAAGTTTGCTAGCTCACTTCCAATCTTGTAAGGTGATCATCCAACCTCAAGAAATCTTTGTTTCTTACAGTAGGTTATCATTCTAATACAAGGTAATAATCATATTCAAACTTTGGTTCAATTTCTATAACTATAACAATCTTATTTCAAGTGATGATCTTTTTTGAACTTGTTTTCGTGTCATGATTCTGCTTCAAGAACTTCGAGCCATCCAAGGATCCATTGAAGCTAGATCCATTTTTATCTTTTCCAGTAGGTTTATCCAAGGAAATTAAGGTAGTAATGATGTTCATAACATCATTCGATTCATACATATAAAGCTATCTTATTCGAAGGTTTAAACTTGTAATCACTAGAACATAGTTTAGTTAATTCTAAACTTGTTCGCAAACAAAAGTTAATCCTTCTAACTTGACTTTTAAAATCAACTAAACACATGTTCTATATCTATATGATATGCTAACTTAATGATTTAAAACCTGGAAACACGAAAAACACCGTAAAACCGAATTTATGCCGTCGTAGTAACACCGCGGGCTGTTTTGGGTTAGTTAATTAAAAACTATGATAAACTTTGATTTAAAAGTTGTTATTCTGAAAAAATGATTTTTATTATGAACATGAAACTATATCCAAAAATTATGGTTAAACTCAAAGTGGAAGTATGTTTTCTAAAATGGTCATCTAGACGTCGTTCTTTCGACTGAAATGACTACCTTTACAAAAATGACTTGTAACTTATTTTTCCGACTATAAACCTATACTTTTTCTGTTTAGATTCATAAAATAGAGTTCAATATGAAACCATAGCAATTTGATTCACTCAAAACGGATTTAAAATGAAGAAGTTATGGGTAAAACAAGATTGGATAATTTTTCTCATTTTAGCTACGTGAAAATTGGTAACAAATCTATTCCAACCATAACTTAATCAACTTGTATTGTATATTATGTAATCTTGAGATACCATAGACACGTATACAATGTTTCGACCTATCATGTCGACACATCTATATATATTTCGGAACAACCATAGACACTCTATATGTGAATGTTGGAGTTAGCTATACAGGGTTGAGGTTGATTCCAAAATATATATAGTTTGAGTTGTGATCAATACTGAGATACGTATACACTGGGTCGTGGATTGATTCAAGATAATATTTATCGATTTATTTCTGTACATCTAACTGCGGACAACTAGTTATAGGTTACTAACGAGGACAGCTGACTTAATAAACTTAAAACATCAAAATATATTAAAAGTGTTGTAAATATATTTTGAACATACTTTAATATATATGTATATATTGTTATAGGTTCGTGAATCAACAGTGGCCAAGTCTTACTTCCCGACGAAATAAAAATCTGTGAAAGTGAGTTATAGTCCCACTTTTAAAATCTAATATTTTTGGGATGAGAATACATGCAGGTTTTATAAATGATTTACAAAATAGACACAAGTACGTGAAACTACATTCTATGGTTGAATTATCGAAATCGAATATGCCCCTTTTTATTAAGTCTGGTAATCTAAGAATTAGGGAACAGACACCCTAATTGACGCGAATCCTAAAGATAGATCTATTGGGCTTAACAAACCCCATCCAAAGTACCGGATGCTTTAGTACTTCGAAATTTATATCATATCCGAAGGGTGTCCCGGAATGATGGGGATATTCTTATATATGCATCTTGTTAATGTCGGTTACCAGGTGTTCACCATATGAATGATTTTTATCTCTATGTATGGGATGTGTATTGAAATATGAAATCTTGTGGTCTATTATTATGATTTGATATATATAGGTTAAACCTATAACTCACCAACATTTTTGTTGACGTTTTAAGCATGTTTATTCTCAGGTGATTATTAAGAGCTTCCGCTGTCGCATACTTAAATAAGGACGAGATTTGGAGTCCATGCTTGTATGATATTGTGTAAAAACTGCATTCAAGAAACTTATTTTGTTGTAACATATTTGTATTGTAAACCATTATGTAATGGTCGTGTGTAAACAGGATATTTTAGATTATCAGTATTTGATAATCTACGTAAAGTTTTTTTTAAACCATTATCTATGAAATAAAGGTTATGGTTTGTTTTAAAAATGAATGCAGTCTTTGAAAAACGTCTCATATAGAGGTCAAAACCTCGCAACGAAATCAATTAATATGGAACGTTTTTAATCAATAAGAACGGGACATTTCAATATGTGTTGAAGACTTTTGTGGTCGGTATATATAATACTTTTGACCCCATATAAGTAGTGCCTCCAAGTCTTTAATGCAAAAACAACCGCGCCTAATTCCAAATCATGCGTCGTATAATTTTGTTCGTGAATCTTCAATTGTCTAGACGCATAAGCAATCACCTTCGTTCGTTGAATTAATACACAACCGAGACCTTGCTTTGATGCATCACAATAAATCACAAAATCATCATTCCCTTCAGGCAATGACAATATAGGTGCTGTAGTTAGCTTTTTCTTCAATAACTGAAACGCTTTCTCTTGTTCATCATTCCATTCAAATTTCTTCCTTTTATGCGTTAATGCAGTCAAGGGTTTTGCTATTCTGGAAAAGTCTTGGATGAACCTTCTGTAGTAACCAGCTAGTCCTAAAAACTGGCGTATGTGTTTCGGAGTTTTCGGGGTTTCCCACTTTTCAACAGTTTCTATCTTTGCCGGATCCACCTTAATACCTTCTTTGTTCACTATGTGACCGAGGAATTGAACTTCTTCTAACCAAAATGCACACTTTGAAAACTTAGCGTACAATTCTTCCTTCCTCAATACTTCTAACACCTTTCTCAAATGTTCACCGTGTTCTTGGTCATTCTTTGAGTAAATAAGTATGGTCCACACACTCGGTTCATAAGGTCCATGAACACAGCTGGTGCATTAGTTAAACCAAACGGCATGACCATAAACTCGTAATGATCGTAACGTGTTCTGAAAGCAGTCTTTGGAATATCATCTTCTTTCACCCGCATTTGATGATACCCGGAACGTAAGTCAATCTTTGAATAAACAGACGAGCCTTGTAGTTGATCAAATAAGTCATCGATTCTCGGTAGTGGGTAGCGGTTCTTGATGGTAAGTTTGTTCAACTCTCGGTAGTCGATACACAACCTGAATGTACCATCTTTCTTCTTGACAAACAAAACAGGAGCTCCCCACGGTGATGTGCTTGGTCGAATGAAACCACGCTCTAAAAGTTCTTGTAATTGGCTTTGTAGTTCTTTCATCTCGCTGGGTGCGAGTCTGTAAGGAGAACGAGCTATTGGTGCAGCTCCTGGTACAAGATCTATTTGAAATTCAACGGATCGATGTGGGGGTAATCCAGGTAATTCTTTCGGAAATACATCGGGAAATTCTTTTGCAATGGGAACATCATTGATGCTCTTTTCTTCAGTTTGTACTTTCTCGACGTGTGCTAGAACAGCATAGCAACCTTTTCTTATTAGTTTTTGTGCCTTCAAATTACTAATAAGATGTAGCTTCGTGTTGCCCTTTTCTCCGTACACCATTAAGGGTTTTCCTTTTTCTCGTATAATGCGAATTGCATTTGTGTAACAAACGATCTCTGCTTTCACTTCTTTCAACCAGTCCATACCGATTATCACATCAAAACTCCCTAACTCTACTGGTATCAAATCAATCTTAAATGTTTCGCTAACCAGTTTAATTTCTCGATTCCGACATATATTATCTGCTGAAATTAATTTACCATTTGCTAATTCGAGTAAAAATTTACTATCCAAAGGCGTCAATGGACAACTTAATTTAGCACAAAAATCTCTACTCATATAGCTTCTATCCGCACCCGAATCAAATAAAACATAAGCAGATTTATTGTCAATAAGAAACGTACCCGTAACAAGCTCCGGGTCTTCCTGTGCCTCTGCTGCATTAATATTGAAAACTCTTCCGCGGCCTTGTCCATTCGTGTTCTCCTGGTTCGGGCAATTTCTAATAATGTGGCCCGGTTTTCCACATTTATAACAAACTACATTGGCATAACTTGCTCCGACACTACTTGCTCCGCCATTACTCGTTCTGACACCATTTGTTCCTTTCGTTCTATTAACCCCTGGTCCGTAGACCTCACACTTCGCCGCGCTATGACCATTTCTTTTACACTTGTTGCAAAATTTGGTGCAGAACCCCGAGTGATACTTTTCACACCTTTGGCATAGCTGCTTCTAATTGTTGTTGTTGTTGCGGTTATTATTGTTGTTGGGATGATTGTTGTAGTTGCTGTTGTTGTTGTTGTTGGTCCGTTTGTTGTAGTTGCGATTGATATTGCGATTGTTGGGATAATTGTTGCGATTATTGTTGTAATTGCTGTTGTTGTTGTATTGGTGATTCTTATCACCATTTTCCTCCCACTTTCTTTTGACTTGCTTCACATTGGCCTCTTCAGCAGTCTGTTCTTTAATTCTTTCTTCAATCTGGTTCACTAGTTTGTGAGCCATTCTACATGCCTGTTGTATGGAGGCGGGCTCGTGTGAACTTATATCTTCTTGGATTCTTTCCGGTAATCCTTTCACAAACGCGTCGATCTTCTCTTCCTCATCTTCGAATGCTCCCGGACACAATAGGCACAATTCTGTGAATCGTCTTTCGTACATGGTAATATCAAATCCTTGGGTTCGTAACCCTCTAAGTTCTGTCTTGAGCTTATTGACCTCGGTTCTGGGACGGTACTTCTCATTCATCAAGTGCTTGAATGCTGACCACGGTAGTGCGTACGCATCGTCTTGTCCCACTTGCTCTAGATAGGTATTCCACCATGTTAACGCAGAACCTGTGAAGGTATGCGTAGCGTACTTCACTTTATCCTCTTCAGTACACTTACTTATGGCAAACACCGATTCGACCTTCTCGGTCCACCGTTTCAATCCGATCGGTCCTTCGGTTCCATCAAATTCCAAAGGTTTGCATGCAGTGAATTCTTTGTAGGTGCATCCTACACGATTTCCTGTACTGCTAGATCCAAGGTTATTGTTGGTATGTAGCGCAGCCTGTACTGCGGCTATGTTTGAAGCTAGAAAAGTACGGAATTCCTCTTCATTCATATTCACGGTGTGTCGAGTAGTCGGTGCCATTTCCTTCAAAATAGTCAAATGGAACAAGTTAATCATACAGAATATTAAGAGTAGTTAATAGTATTTCGTAGCATAATATGAACTCATTTATAAAAGCTTTTTTTCATATTAGCGTTTTATAAGTTTAAATTCGGGTAGTACCTACCCGTTAAGTTCATACTTAGTAGCTAATATACAATTCAACTACTACAATTCTATATGAAAAACTGAGTATAATAATATTTCGCGTTCAAACTTTTACACAATATTTTACAAACTTACAATACTGCTTATTTTACATATAGCATGAAATATAGCACACAATAAATTTGATACAAGATGGTTGTGAAGATAATTTTAGCTAGTACACAAGTCGTTCAGCAAAGGCAATAAAGACACGTAATTCATACGTCCAGAAACAAGTCATGCATTCTGGTTTTACTAGGATTACTTCCCATCCTTGGTCTTGTGGAACATAACCGTTATGGCCGTTGATACGACAGCGTGTTGTAACGTCGTCAAAGGGACGAGGGTTACGTAATGTCCAACAGTCCCGTAACAATCTAAAAACCTCATTTCTTACCCCAATTACCGACTCCGTCACTTGTGGAAATGTTTTGTTTAATAGTTGTAGCCCGATGTTCTTGTTCTCACTTTGGTGAGAAGCGAACATTACTAATCCGTAAGCATAACATGCTTCTTTATGTTGCATGTTAGCCACTTTTTCTAAATCACGAAGTCCAATATTCGGATATATTGAGTCAAAATAATTTCTTAACCCGTTGCGTAAAATAGCATTTGGGTTCCCCGCAATATATGCGTCAAAGTAAACACATCGTAACTTATGGGTTTCCCAATGTAATATCCCCCATCTTTCAAACAAAAGTCTCTTATAAACCAAGACATTCTTGGAACGTTCTTCAAATGTCTTACAAACTGATCTCGCCTTAAATAGTTGTGCCGAGGAATTCTGACCGACTCTAGACAAGATTTCATCAATCATGTCTCCGGGTAGGTCTCTTAAAATATTGGGTTTTCTATCCATTTTGTGTTTTTAAACTGTAAAATAGACAAGAGTTAGATTCATAAAAAATACTTATTAATACAAGCAATTTTTACATATATCATAAAGCATAAGCACACTATATTACATATATTACACCACACGAATACAACTATCTTATTCCGACTCGCTCGTTTCTTCTTCTTCGGTTTTGGTTCGTTTTGCCAAGTTTCTAGGGATATATGATGTTCCCCTAATACTAACTGTCGTTTTCCACAACGGTTTAGAAAAACCTGGTGGTTTAGAGGTTCCCGGGTCATTGTTACAACTTAAGGACTTCGGGGGTTGACGATACATATAAAGTTCATCGGGGTTGGAATTAGATTTCTCTATTTTTATGCCCTTTCCCTTATTATTTTCTTTTGCCTTTTTAAATTCAGTTGGGGTAATTTCTATAACATCATCGGAATTCTCGTCGGAATCCGATTCATCGAAGAATTTGTAATCCTCCCAATATTTTGCTTCCTTGGCGGAAACACCATTGACCATAATTAACCTTGGTCGGTTGGTTGAGGATTTTCTTTTACTTAACCGTTTTATTATTTCCCCCACCGGTTCTATTTCTTCATCCGGTTCCGATTCTTCTTCCGGTTCCGATTCTTCTTCCGGTTCCGACTCTTCTTCCGGTTCCTCTTCGGGAACTTGTGAATGAGTCCACGAATCATTCCAATTTACATTTGACTCTTCATTATTATTAGGTGAGTCAATGGGACTTGTTCTAGAGGTAGACATCTATCACATAATATCAAACACGTTAAGAGATTAATATATCACATAATATTCACATGTTAAAAATATATAGTTTCCAACAAAATTTGCTAAGCAATCATTTTTCAAGTAAACACGGTCGAAGTCCAGACTCAATAATGCATCCTAACAAACTCGATAAGACACACTAATGCAAAATTCTGGTTCTCTAAGACCAACGCTCGGATACCAACTGAAATGTCCCGTTCTTATTGATTAAAAACGTTCCATATTAATTGATTTCGTTGCGAGGTTTTGACCTCTATATGAGACGTTTTTCAAAGATTGCATTCATTTTTAAAACAAACAATAACCTTTATTTCATCAATAAAGGTTTAAAAAGCTTTACGTAGATTATCAAATAATGATAATCTAAAATATCCTGTTTACACACGACCATTACATAATGGTTTACAATACAAATATGTTACAACAAAATAAGTTTCTTGAATGCAGTTTTTACACAATATCATACAAGCATGGACTCCAAATCTCGTCCTTATTTAAGTATGCGACAGCGGAAGCTCTTAATAATCACCTGAGAATAAACATGCTTAAAACGTCAACAAAAATGTTGGTGAGTTATAGGTTTAACCTATATATATCAAATCATAATAATAGACCACAAGATTTCATATTTCAATACACATCCCATACATAGAGATAAAAATCATTCATATGGTGAACACCTGGTAACCGACATTAACAAGATGCATATATAAGAATATCCCCATCATTCCGGGACACCCTTCGGATATGATATAAATTTCGAAGTACTAAAGCATCCGGTACTTTGGATGGGGTTTATTAAGCCCAATAGATCTATCTTTAGGATTCGCGTCAATTAGGGTGTCTGTTCCCTAATTCTTAGATTACCAGACTTAATAAAAAGGGGCATATTCGATTTCGATAATTCAACCATAGAATGTAGTTTCACGTACTTGTGTCTATTTTGTAAATCATTTATAAAACCTGCATGTATTCTCATCCCAAAAATATTAGATTTTAAAAGTGGGACTATAACTCACTTTCACAGATTTTTACTTCGTCGGGAAGTAAGACTTGGCCACTGGTTGATTCACGAACCTATAACAATATATACATGTATATCAAAGTATGTTCAAAATATATTTACAACACTTTTAATATATTTTGATGTTTTAAGTTTATTAAGTCAGCTGTCCTCGTTAATAACCTACAACTAGTTGTCCACAGTTAAATGTACAGAAATAAATCGATAAATATTATCTTGAATCAATCCACGACCCAGTGTATACGTATCTCAGTATTGATCACAACTCAAACTATATATATTTTGGAATCAACCTCAACCCTGTATAGCTAACTCCAACATTCACATATAGAGTGTCTATGGTTGTTCCGAAATATATATAGATGTGTCGACATGATAGGTTGAAACATTGTATACGTGTCTATGGTATCTCAAGATTACATAATATACAATACAAGTTGATTAAGTTATGGTTGGAATAGATTTGTTACCAATTTTCACGTGGCTAAAATGAGAAAAATTATCCAATCTTGTTTTACCCATAACTTCTTCATTTTAAATCCGTTTTGAGTGAATCAAATTGCTATGGTTTCATATTGAACTCTATTTTATGAATCTAAACAGAAAAAGTATAGGTTTATAGTCTGAAAAATAAGTTACAAGTCGTTTTTGTAAAGGTAGTCATTTCAGTCGAAAGAACGACGTCTAGATGACCATTTTAGAAAACATACTTCCACTTTGAGTTTAACCATAATTTTTGGATATAGTTTCATGTTCATAATAAAAATCATTTTCTCAGAATAACAACTTTTAAATCAAAGTTTATCATAGTTTTTAATTAACTAACCCAAAACAGCCCGCGGTGTTACTACGACGGCGTAAATCCGGTTTTACGGTGTTTTTCGTGTTTCCAGGTTTTAAATCATTAAGTTAGCATATCATATAGATATAGAACATGTGTTTAGTTGATTTTAAAAGTCAAGTTAGAAGGATTAACTTTTGTTTGCGAACAAGTTTAGAATTAACTAAACTATGTTCTAGTGATTACAAGTTTAAACCTTCAAATAAGATAGCTTTATATGTATGAATCGAATGATGTTATGAACATCATTACTACCTTAAGTTCCTTGGATAAACCTACTGGAAAAGAGAAAAATGGATCTAGCTTCAACGGATCCTTGGATGGCTCGAAGTTCTTGAAGCAGAATCATGACACGAAAACAAGTTCAAGTAAGATCATCACTTGAAATAAGATTGTTATAGTTATAGAAATTGAACCAAAGTTTGAATATGATTATTACCTTGTATTAGAATGATAACCTACTGTAAGAAACAAAGATTTCTTGAGGTTGGATGATCACCTTACAAGATTGGAAGTGAGCTAGCAAACTTGAAAGTATTCTTGATTTTATGTAACTAGAACTTGTAAAATATATGAAGAACACTTAGAACTTGAAGATAGAACTTGAGAGAGATCAATTAGATGAAGAAAATTGAAGAATGAAAGTGTTTGTAGGTGTTTTTGGTCGTTGGTGTATGGATTAGATATAAAGGATATGTAATTTTGTTTTCATGTAAATAAGTCATGAATGATTACTCATATTTTTGTAATTTTATGAGATATTTCATGCTAGTTGCCAAATGATGGTTCCCACATGTGTTAGGTGACTCACATGGGCTGCTAAGAGCTGATCATTGGAGTGTATATACCAATAGTACATACATCTAAAAGCTGTGTATTGTACGAGTACGAATACGGGTGTATACGAGTAGAATTGTTGATGAAACTGAACGAGGATGTAATTGTAAGAATTTTTGTTAAGTAGAAGTATTTTGATAAGTGTCTTGAAGTCTTTCAAAAGTGTATGAATACATATTAAAACACTACATGTATATACATTTTAACTGAGTCGTTAAGTCATCGTTAGTCGTTACATGTAAATGTTGTTTTGAAACCTTTAGGTTAACGATCTTGTTGAATGTTGTTAACCCATTGTTTATTATAAAAAATTAGATGTTAAATTATTATATTATCATGATATTATGATATACAATATATCTTAGTATGATGTATATACAGTTAAATGTCGTTACATCGATAATCGTTACATATATATTCTCGTTTCGAAATCATTAAGTTAGTAGTCTTATTTTTACATATGTATTTCATTCTTAATACACTTAATAATATATTTACTTATCATTTAACATAATTAACCAAGTGTATCAATATCTTAATATGATTCATATGTACCTAGTAAGACGTTGTTATAACGATAATTGTTATATATATCGTTTTCGAGTTTCTTAAATTAATAGTCTTATTTTTATGTATATAATGAAATGTCCCGTTCTTATTGATTAAAAACGTTCCATATTAATTGATTTCGTTGCGAGGTTTTGACCTCTATATGAGACGTTTTTCAAAGACTGCATTCATTTTTAAAACAAACCATAACCTTTATTTCATAAATAAAGGTTTAAAAAGCTTTACGTAGATTATCAAATAATGATAATCTAAAATATCCTGTTTACACACGACCATTACATAATGGTTTACAATACAAATATGTTACATCGAAATCAGTTTTTTGAATGCAGTTTTTACACAATATCATACAAACATGGACTCCAAATCTTGTCCTTATTTTAGTATGCAACAGCGGAAGCTCTTAATATTCACCTGAGAATAAACATGCTTTAAACGTCAACAAAAATGTTGGTGAGTTATAGGTTTAACCTATATATATCAAATCGTAACAATAGACCACAAGATTTCATATTTCAATACACATCCCATACATAGAGATAAAAATCATTCATATGGTGAACACCTGGTAACCGACATTAACAAGATGCATATATAAGAATATCCCCATCATTCCGGGACACCCTTCGGATATGATATAAATTTCAAAGTACTAAAGCATCCGGTACTTTGGATGGGGTTTGTTAGGCCCAATAGATCTATCTTTAGGATTCGCGTCAATTAGGGTGTCTGTTCCCTAATTCTTAGATTACCAGACTTAATAAAAAGGGGCATATTCGATTTCGATAATTCAACCATAGAATGTAGTTTCACGTACTTGTGTCTATTTTGTAAATCATTTATAAAACCTGCATGTATTCTCATCCCAAAAATATTAGATTTTAAAAGTGGGACTATAACTCACTTTCACAGATTTTTACTTCGTCGGGAAGTAAGACTTGGCCACTGGTTGATTCACGAACCTATAACAATATATACATATATATCAAAGTATGTTCAAAATATATTTACAACACTTTTAATATATTTTGATGTTTTAAGTTTATTAAGTTAGCTGTCCTCGTTAGTAACCTACAACTAGTTGTCCACAGTTAGATGTACAGAAATAAATCGATAAATATTATCTTGAATCAATCCACAACCCAGTGTATACGTATCTCAGTATTGATCACAACTCAAACTATATATATTTTGGAATCAACCTCAACCCTGTATAGCTAACTCCAACATTCACATATAGAGTGTCTATGGTTGTTCCGAAATATATATAGATGTGTCGACATGATAGGTCGAAACATTGTATACGTGTCTATGGTATCTCAAGATTACATAATATACAATACAAGTTGATTAAGTTATGGTTGGAATAGATTTGTTACCAATTTTCACGTAGCTAAAATGAGAAAAATTATCCAATCTTGTTTTACCCATAACTTCTTCATTTTAAATCCGTTTTGAGTGAATCAAATTGCTATGGTTTCATATTGAACTCTATTTTATGAATCTAAACAGAAAAGTATAGGTTTATAGTCGGAAAAATAAGTTACAAGTCGTTTTTGTAAAGGTAGTCATTTCAGTCGAAAGAACGACGTCTAGATGACCATTTTAGAAAACATACTTCCACTTTGAGTTTAATCATAATTTTTGGATATAGTTTCATGTTCATAATAAAAATCATTTTCTCAGAATAACAACTTTAAAATCAAAGTTTATCATAGTTTTTAATTAACTAACCCAAAACAGCCCGCGGTGTTACTACGACGGCGTAAATCCGGTTTTACGGTGTTTTTCGTGTTTCCAGGTTTTAAATCATTAAGTTAGCATATCATATAGATATAGAACATGTGTTTAGTTGATTTTAAAAGTCAAGTTAGAAGGATTAACTTTTGTTTGCGAACAAGTTTAGAATTAACTAAACTATGTTCTAGTGATTACAAGTTTAAACCTTCGAATAAGATAGCTTTATATGTATGAATCGAATGATGTTATGAACATCATTACTACCTTAAGTTCCTTGGATAAACCTACTGGAAAAGAGAAAAATGGATCTAGCTTCAATGGATCCTTGGATGGCTCGAAGTACTTGAAGCAGAATCATGACACGAAAACAAGTTCAAGTAAGATCATCACTTGAAATAAGATTGTTATAGTTATAGAAATTGAACCAAAGTTTGAATATGATTATTACCTTGTATTAGAATGATAACCTACTGTAAGAAACAAAGATTTCTTGAGGTTGGATGATCACCTTACAAGATTGGAAGTGAGCTAGCAAACTTGAAAGTATTCTTGATTTTATGAAACTAGAACTTTTGGAATTTATGAAGAACACTTAGAACTTGAAGATAGAACTTGAGAGAGATCAATTAGATGAAGAAAATTGAAGAATGAAAGTGTTTGTAGGTGTTTTTGGTCGTTGGTGTATGGATTAGATATAAAGGATATGTAATTTTGTTTTCATGTAAATAAGTCATGAATGATTACTCATATTTTTGTAATTTTATGAGATATTTCATGCTAGTTGCCAAATGATGGTTCCCACATGTGTTAGGTGACTCACATGGGCTGCTAAGAGCTGATCATTGGAGTGTATATACCAATAGTACATAGATCTAAAAGCTGTGTATTGTACGAGTACGAATACGGGTGCATACGAGTAGAATTGTTGATGAAACTGAACGAGGATGTAATTGTAAGCATTTTTGTTAAGTAGAAGTATTTTGATAAGTGTATTGAAGTCTTTCAAAAGTGTATAAATACATATTAAAACACTACATGTATATACATTTTAACTGAGTCGTTAAGTCATCGTTAGTCGTTACATGTAAGTGTTGTTTTGAAACCTTTAGGTTAACGATCTTGTTAAATGTTGTTAACCCAATGTTTATAATATTAAATGAGATTTTAAATTATTATATTATCATGATATTATCATGTATGAATATCTCTTAATATGATATATATACATTAAATGTCTTTATAACGATAATCGTTACATATATGTCTCGTTTAAAAATCATTAAGTTAGTAGTCTTGTTTTTACATATGTAGTTCATTGTTAATATACTTAATGATATGTTTACTTATCATAGTATCATGTTAACTATATATATATCCATATATATGTCATCATATAGTTTTTACAAGTTTTAACGTTCGTGAATCACCGGTCAACTTGGGTGGTCAATTGTCTATATGAAACATATTTCAATTAATCAAGTCTTAACAAGTTTGATTGCTTAACATGTTGGAAACATTTAATCATGTAAATATCAATCTCAATTAATATATATAAACATGGAAAAAGTTCGGGTCACTACAGTACCTACCCGTTAAATAAATTTCGTCCCGAAATTTTAAGCTGTTGAAAGTGTTGACGAATCTTCTGGAAATAGATGCGGGTATTTCTTCTTCATCTGATCTTCACGCTCCCAGGTGAACTCGGGTCCTCTACGAGCATTCCATCGAACCTTAACAATTGGTATCTTGTTTTGCTTAAGTCTTTTAACCTCACGATCCATTATTTCGACGAGTTCTTCAATGAATTGAAGTTTTTCGTTGATTTGGATTTCATCTAACGGAATAGTGAGATCTTCTCTAGCAAAACATTTCTTTAAATTCGAGACGTGGAAAGTGTTATGTACAGCCGCGAGTTGTTGAGGTAACTCTAGTCGGTAAGCTACTGGTCCGATACGATCAATAATCTTGAATGGTCCAATATACCTTGGATTTAATTTCCCTCGTTTACCAAATCGAACAACGCCTTTCCAAGGTGCAACTTTAAGCATGACCATCTCTCCAATTTCAAATTCTATATCTTTTCTTTTAATGTCAGCGTAGCTCTTTTGTCGACTTTGGGCGGTTTTCAACCGTTGTTGAATTTGGATGATCTTCTCGGTAGTTTCTTGTATAATCTCCGGACCCGTAATCTGTCTATCCCCCACTTCACTCCAACAAATCGGAGACCTGCACTTTCTACCATAAAGTGCTTCAAAAGGCGCCATCTCAATGCTTGAATGGTAGCTGTTGTTTTAGGAAAATTATGCTAACGGTAGATGTCGATCCCAACTGTTTCCGAAATCAATAACACATGCTCGAAGCATGTCTTCAAGCGTTTGTATCGTCCTTTCGCTCTGCCCATCAGTTTGTGGATGATAGGCAGTACTCATGTCTAGACGAGTTCCTAATGCTTGCTGTAATGTCTGCCAGAATCTTGAAATAAATCTGCCATCCCTATCAGAGATAATAGAGATTGGTATTCCATGTCTGGAGATGACTTCCTTCAAATACAGTCGTACTAATTTCTCCATCTTGTCATCTTCTCTTATTGGCAAGAAGTGTGCTGATTTGGTGAGACGGTCAACTATTACCCAAATAGTATCAAAACCACTTGCAGTCCTTGGCAATTTAGTGATGAAATCCATGGTAATGTTTTCCCATTTCCATTCCGGGATTTCGGGTTGTTGAAGTAGACCTGATGGTTTCTGATGCTCAGCTTTGACCTTAGAACACGTCAAACATTCTCCTACGTATTTAGCAACATCGGCTTTCATACCCGGCCACCAAAAATGTTTCTTGAGATCCTTGTACATCTTCCCCGTTCCAGGATGTATTGAGTATCTGGTTTTATGAGCTTCTCTAAGTACCATTTCTCTCATATCTCCAAATTGTGGTACCCAAATCCTTTCAGCCCTATACCGGGTTCTGTCTTCCCGAATATTAAGATGCTTCTCCGATCCTTTGGGTATTTCATCCTTTAAATTTCCCTCTTTTAAAACTCCTTGTTGCGCCTCCTTTATTTGAGTAGTAATGTTATTATGAATCATTATATTCATAGATTTTACTCGAATGGGTTCTCTGTCCTTCCTGCTCAAGGCATCGGCTACCACATTTGCCTTCCCCGGGTGGTAACGAATCTCAAAGTCGTAATCATTCAATAATTCAATCCACCTACGCTGCCTCATATTCAGTTGTTTCTGATTAAATATGTGTTGAAGACTTTTGTGGTCGGTATATATAATACTTTTGACCCCATATAAGTAGTGCCTCCAAGTCTTTAATGCAAAAACAACCGCGCCTAATTCCAAATCATGCGTCGTATAATTTTGTTCGTGAATCTTCAATTGTCTAGACGCATAAGCAATCACCTTCGTTCGTTGCATTAATACACAACCGAGACCTTGCTTTGATGCATCACAATAAATCACAAAATCATCATTCCCTTCAGGCAATGACAATATAGGTGCCGTAGTTAGCTTTTTCTTCAATAACTGAAACGCTTTCTCTTGTTCATCATTCCATTCAAATTTCTTCCCTTTATGCGTTAATGCAGTCAAGGGTTTTGCTATTCTGGAAAAGTCTTGGATGAACCTTCTGTAGTAACCAGCTAGTCCTAAAAACTGGCGTATGTGTTTCGGAGTTTTCGGGGTTTCCCACTTTTCAACAGTTTCTATCTTTGCCGGATCCACCTTAATACCTTCTTTGTTCACTATGTGACCGAGGAATTGAACTTCTTCCAACCAAAATGCACACTTTGAAAACTTAGCGTACAATTCTTCCTTCCTCAATACTTCTAACACCTTTCTCAAATGTTCACCATGTTCTTGGTCATTCTTTGAGTAAATAAGTATGTCATCAATGAAAACAATGACAAACTTGTCAAGGTATGGTCCACATACTCGGTTCATAAGGTCCATGAACACAGCTGGTGCATTAGTTAAACCAAATGGCATGACCATAAACTCGTAATGACCGTAACGTGTTCTGAAAGCAGTCTTTGGAATATCATCTTCTTTCACCCGCATTTGATGATACCCGGAACGTAAGTCAATCTTTGAATAAACAGACGAGCCTTGTAGTTGATCAAATAAGTCATCGATTCTCGATAGTGGGTAGCGGTTCTTGATGGTAAGTTTGTTCAACTCTCGGTAGTCGATACACAACCTGAATGTACCATCTTTCTTCTTGACAAACAAAACAGGAGCTCCCCACGGTGATGTGCTTGGTCGAATGAAACCACGCTCTAAAAGTTCTTGTAATTGGCTTTGTAGTTCTTTCATCTCGCTGGGTGCGAGTCTGTAAGGAGCACGAGCTATTGGTGCAGCTCCTGGTACAAGATCTATTTGAAATTCAACGGATCGATGTGGGGGTAATCCCGGTAATTCTTTCAGAAATACATCAGGAAATTCTTTTGCGACGGGAACATCATTGATGCTCTTTTCTTCAGTTTGTACTTTCTCGACGTGTGCTAGAACAGCATAGCAACCTTTTCTTATTAGTTTTTGTGCCTTCAAATTACTAATAAGATGTAGCTTCGTGCTGCCCTTTTCTCCGTACACCATTAAGGGTTTTCCTTTTTCTCGTATAATGCTAATTGCATTTTTGTAACAAACGATCTCCGCTTTCACTTCTTTCAACCAGTCCATACCGATTATCACATCAAAACTCCCTAGCTCTACTGGTATCAAATCAATCTTAAATGTTTCGCTAACCAGTTTAATTTCTCGATTCCGACATATATTATCTGCTGAAATTAATTTACCATTTGCTAATTCGAGTAAAAATTTACTATCCAAAGGCGTCAATGGACAACTTAATTTAGCACAAAAATCTCTACTCATATAGCTTCTATCCGCACCCGAATCAAATAAAACGTAAGCAGATTTATTGTCAATAAGAAACGTACCCGTAACAAGCTCCGGGTCTTCCTGTGCCTCTGCCGCATTAATATTGAAAACTCTTCCACGGCCTTGTCCATTCGTGTTCTCCTGGTTCGGGCAATTTCTAATAATGTGGCCCGGTTTTCCACATTTATAACAAACTACATTGGCATAACTTGCTCCGACACTACTTGCTCCGCCATTACTCGTTCCGACACCATTTGTTCCTTTCGTTCTATTAACCCCTGGTCCGTAGACCTCACACTTCGCCGCGCTATGACCATTTCTTTTACACTTGTTGCAAAATTTGGTGCAGAACCCCGAGTGATTCTTTTCACACCTTTGGCATAGCTGCTTCTGATTGTTGTTGTTGTTGTTGTTGCGGTTATTATTGTTGTTGGGATGATTGTTGTAGTTGCTGTTGTTGTTGTTGTTGTTGTTGTTGGGCCGTTTGTTGTAGTTGCGATTGATGTTGCGATTGTTGGGATAATTGTTGCGATTATTGTTGTTGTTGTATTGGTGATTCTTATCACCGTTTTCCTCCCACTTTCTTTTGACTTGCTTCACATTGGCCTCTTCAGCAGTCTGTTCTTTAATTCTTTCTTCAATTTGGTTCACGAGTTTGTGAGCCATTCTACATGCCTGTTGTATGGAGGCGGGCTCGTGTGAACTTATATCTTCTTGGATTCTTTCCGGTAATCCTTTCACAAACGTGTCGATCTTCTCTTCCTCATCTTCGAATGCTCCCGGACACAATAGGCACAATTCTGTGAATCGTCTTTCGTACGTGGTAATATCAAATCCTTGGGTTCGTAACCCTCTAAGTTCTGTCTTGAGCTTATTGACCTCGGTTCTGGGACGGTACTTCTCGTTCATCAAGTGCTTGAATGCTGACCACGGTAGTGCGTACGCATCGTCTTGTCCCACTTGCTCTAGATAGGTATTCCACCATGTTAACGCAGAACCTGTGAAGGTATGCGTAGCGTACTTTACTTTGTCCTCTTCAGTACACTTACTTATGGCAAACACCGATTCGACCTTCTCGGTCCACCGTTTCAATCCGATCGGTCCTTCGGTTCCATCAAATTCTAAAGGTTTGCAGGCAGTGAATTCTTTGTAGGTGCATCCTACACGATTTCCTGTATTGCTAGATCCAAGGTTATTGTTGGTATGTAGCGCAGCCTGTACTGCGGCTATGTTTGAGGCTAGAAAAGTACGAAATTCCTCTTCATTCATATTCACGGTGTGTCGAGTAGTCGGTGCCATTTCCTTCAAAATAGTTAAATGGAACAAGTTAATCATACAGAATATTAAGAGTAGTTAATAGTATTTCGTAGCATAATATGAACTCATTTATAAAAGCTTTTTCTTCATATTAGCGTTTTATAAGTTTAAATTCGGGTAGTACCTACCCGTTAAGTTCATACTTAGTAGCTAATATACAATTCAACTACTACAATTCTATATGAAAAACTGATTATAATAATATTTCGCGTTCAAACTTTTATACAATATTTTACAAACTTACAATACCGCTTATTTTACATAAAGCATGAAATATAGCACACAATAACTTTGATACAAGATAGTTGTGAAGATAATTCTAGCTAGTACACAAGTCGTTCAGCAAAGGCAATAAAGACACGTAATTCATACGTCCAGAAACAAGTCATGCATTCTGGTTTTACTAGGACTACTTCCCATCCTTGGTCTTGTGCAACATAACCGTTATGGCCGTTGATAAGACAGCGTGTTGTAACGTCGTCAAAGGGACGAGGGTTACGTAATGTCCAACAGTCCCGTAATAATCTAAAAACCTCATTTCTTACCCCAATTACCGACTCCGTCACTTGTGGAAACGTTTTGTTTAATAGTTGTAGCCCGATGTTCTTGTTCTCACTTTGGTGAGAAGCAAACATTACTAATCCGTAAGCATAACATGCTTCTTTATGTTGCATGTTAGCCGCTTTTTCTAAATCACGAAGTCCAATATTCGGATATATTGAGTCAAAATAATTTCTTAACCCGTTGCGTAAAATAGCATTTGGGTTCCCCGCAATATATGCGTCAAAGTAAACACATCGTAACTTATGGGTTTCCCAATGTGATATCCCCCATCTTTCAAACGAAAGTCTCTTATAAACCAAGACATTCTTGGAACGTTCTTCGAATGTCTTACAAACTGATCTCGCCTTAAATAGTTGTGCCGAGGAATTCTGGCCGACTCTAGACAAGATTTCATCAATCATGTCTCCGGGTAGGTCTCTTAAAATATTGGGTTGTCTATCCATTTTGTGTTTTTAAACTGTAAAATAGACAAGAGTTAGATTCATAAAAAAAATACTTATTAATACAAGCAATTTTTACATATATCATAAAGCATAAGAACACTATATTACATATATTACACCACACGAATACAACTATCTTATTCCGACTCGCTCGTTTCTTCTTCTTCGGTTTTGGTTCGTTTTGCCAAGTTTCTAGGGATATATGATGTTCCCCTAATACGAGCCATCGTTGTCCACATTGGTTTAGAAAAACCCGGTGGTTTAGAGGTTCCCGGGTCATTGTTACAACTTAAGGACTTCGGGCGTTGACGATACATATAAAGTTCATCGGGGTTGGAATTAGATTTCTCTATTTTTATGCCCTTTCCCTTATTATTTTCTTTTGCCTTTTTAAATTCAGTTGGGGTAATTTCTATAACATCATCGGAATTCTCGTCGGAATCCGATTCATCGGAGAATTGGTAATCCTCCCAATATTTTGCTTCCTTGGCGGAAACACCATTGACCATAATTAACCTTGGTCGGTTGGTTGAGGATTTTCTTTTACTTAATCGTTTTATTATTTCCCCCACCGGTTCTATTTCTTCATCCGGTTCCGATTCTTCTTCCGGTTCCGATTCTTCTTCCGGTTCCGACTCTTCTTCCGGTTCCTCTTCGGGAACTTGTGAATCAGTCCACGAACCATTCCAATTTACATTTGACTCTTCATTATTATTAGGTGAGTCAATGGGACTTGTTCTAGAGGTAGACATCTATCACATAATATCAAACGCGTTAAGAGATTAATATATCACATAATATTCACATGTTAAAAATATATAGTTTCCAACAAAATTTGTTAAGCAATCATTTTTCAAGTAAACACGGTCGAAGTCCAGACTCACTAATGCATCCTAACAAACTCGATAAGACACACTAATGAAAAGTTCTGGTTCTCTAAGACCAACGCTCGGATACCAACTGAAATGTCCCGTTCTTATTGATTAAAAACGTTCCATATTAATTGATTTCGTTGCGAAGTTTTGACCTCTATATGAGACGTTTTTCAAAGACTGCATTCATTTTTAAAACAAACCATAACCTTTATTTCATAAATAAAGGTTTAAAAAGCTTTACGTAGATTATCAAATAATGATAATCTAAAATATCCTGTTTACACACGACCATTACATATTGGTTTACAATACAAATATGTTACATCGAAATCAGTTTCTTGAATGCAGTTTTTACACAATATCATACAAACATGGACTCCAAATCTTGTCCTTATTTTAGTATGCAACAGCGGAAGCTCTTAATATTCACCTGAGAATAAACATGCTTTAAACGTCAACAAAAATGTTGGTGAGTTATAGGTTTAACCTATATATATCAAATCGTAACAATAGACCACAAGATTTCATATTTCAATACACATCCCATACATAGAGATAAAAATCATTCATATGGTGAACACCTGGTAACCGACATTAACAAGATGCATATATAAGAATATCCCCATCATTCCGGGACACCCTTCGGATATGATATAAATTTCGAAGTACTAAAGCATCCGGTACTTTGGATGGGGTTTGTTAGGCCCAATAGATCTATCTTTAGGATTCGCGTCAATTAGGGTGTCTGTTCCCTAATTCTTAGATTACTAGACTTAATAAAAAGGGGCATATTCGATTTCGATAATTCAACCATAGAATGTAGTTTCACGTACTTGTGTCTATTTTGTAAATCATTTATAAAACCTACATGTATTCTCATCCCAAAAATATTAGATTTTAAAAGTGGGACTATAACTCACTTTCACAGATTTTTACTTCGTCGGGAAGTAAGACTTGGCCACTGGTTGATTCACGAACCTATAACAATATATACATATATATCAAAGTATGTTCAAAATATATTTACAACACTTTTAATATATTTTGATGTTTTAAGTTTATTAAGTCAGCTGTCCTCGTTAGTAACCTACAACTAGTTGTCCACAGTTAGATGTACAGAAATAAATCGATAAATATTATCTTGAATCAATCCACAACCCAGTGTATACGTATCTCAGTATTGATCACAACTCAAACTATATATTTTGGAATCAACCTCAACCCTGTATAGCTAACTCCAACATTCACATATAGAGTGTCTATGGTTGTTCCGAAATATATATAGATGTGTCGACATGATAGGTCGAAACATTGTATACGTGTCTATGGTATCTCAAGATTACATAATATACAATACAAGTTGATTAAGTTATGGTTGGAATAGATTTGTTACCAATTTTCACGTAGCTAAAATGAGAAAAATTATCCAATCTTGTTTTACCCATAACTTCTTCATTTTAAATCCGTTTTGAGTGAATCAAATTGCTATGGTTTCATATTGAACTCTATTTTATGAATCTAAACAGAAAAGTATAGGTTTATAGTCGGAAACATAAGTTACAAGTCGTTTTTGTAAAGGTAGTCATTTCAGTCGAAAGAACGACGTCTAGATGACCATTTTAGAAAACATACTTCCACTTTGAGTTTAATCATAATTTTTGGATATAGTTTCATGTTCATAATAAAAATCATTTTCTCAGAATAACAACTTTAAAATCAAAGTTTATCATAGTTTTTAATTAACTAACCCAAAACAGCCCGCGGTGTTACTACGACGGCGTAAATCCGGTTTTACGGTGTTTTTCGTGTTTCCAGGTTTTAAATCATTAAGTTAGCATATCATATAGATATAGAACATGTGTTTAGTTGATTTTAAAAGTCAAGTTAGAAGGATTAACTTTTGTTTGCGAACAAGTTTAGAATTAACTAAACTATGTTCTAGTGATTACAAGTTTAAACCTTCGAATAAGATAGCTTTATATGTATGAATCGAATGATGTTATGAACATCATTACTACCTTAAGTTCCTTGGATAAACCTACTGGAAAAGAGAAAAATGGATCTAGCTTCAATGGATCCTTGGATGGCTCGAAGTTCTTGAAGCAGAATCATGACACGAAAACAAGTTCAAGTAAGATCATCACTTGAAATAAGATTGTTATAGTTATAGAAATGGAACCAAAGTTTGAATATGATTATTACCTTGTATTAGAATGATAACCTACTGTAAGAAACAAAGATTTCTTGAGGTTGGATGATCACCTTACAAGATTGGAAGTGAGCTAGCAAACTTGAAAGTATTCTTGATTTTTTGAAACTAGAACTTTTGGAATTTATGAAGAACACTTAGAACTTGAAGATAGAACTTGAGAGAGATCAATTAGATGAAGAAAATTGAAGAATGAAAGTGTTTGTAGGTGTTTTTGGTCGTTGGTGTATGGATTAGATATAAAGGATATGTAATTTTGTTTTCATGTAAATAAGTCATGAATGATTACTCATATTTTTGTAATTTTATGAGATATTTCATGCTAGTTGCCAAATGATGGTTCCCACATGTGTTAGGTGACTCACATGGGCTGCTAAGAGCTGATCATTGGAGTGTATATACCAATAGTACATACATCTAAAAGCTGTGTATTGTACGAGTACGAATACGGGTGCATACGAGTAGAATTGTTGATGAAACTGAACGAGGATGTAATTGTAAGCATTTTTGTTAAGTAGAAGTATTTTGATAAGTGTATTGAAGTCTTTCAAAAGTGTATAAATACATATTAAAACACTACATGTATATACATTTTAACTGAGTCGTTAAGTCATCGTTAGTCGTTACATGTAAGTGTTGTTTTGAAACCTTTAGGTTAACGATCTTGTTAAATGTTGTTAACCCAATGTTTATAATATCAAATGAGATTTTAAATTATTATATTATCATGATATTATCATGTATGAATATCTCTTAATATGATATATATACATTAAATGTCTTTACAACGATAATCGTTACATATATGTCTCGTTTAAAAATCATTAAGTTAGTAGTCTTGTTTTTACATATGTAGTTCATTGTTAATATACTTAATGATATGTTTACTTATCATAGTATCATGTTAACTATATATATATCCATATATATGTCATCATATAGTTTTTACAAGTTTTAACGTTCGTGAATCACCGGTCAACTTGGGTGGTCAATTGTCTATATGAAACATATTTCAATTAATCAAGTCTTAACAAGTTTGATTGCTTAACATGTTGGAAACATTTAATCATGTAAATATCAATCTTAATTAATATATATAAACATGGAAAAGTTCGGGTCACTACATATAACTCATTGTTAAAATACCTAATGAGATACATACTTATAATAAAAATATGTTAACTATATATATAACCATATATATGTCATTGTATAGTTTTTACAAGTTTTAACGTTCGTGAATCACCGGTCAACTTGGGTGGTCAATTGTCTATATGAAACATATTTCAATTAATCAAGTCTTAACAAGTTTGATTGCTTAACATGTTGGAAACATTTAATCATGTAAATATCAATCTCAATTATTATATATAAACATGGAAAAGTTCGGGTCACTACATGTTGAGCCCGATAGATCTATCTTTAGGATTCGCGTCAATTAGGGTGTCTATTCCCTAATTCTTAGATTACCAGACTTAATAAAAAGGGGCATATTCGACTTCGATAATCCAACCATAGAATGTAGTTTCACGTACTTGTGTCAATTTCGTAAAACAGTTATAAAAGTTGCGCATGTATTCTCAGCCCAAAAATATAAAGGGTAAAAAGGCAAATGAAACTCACGATACTGTATTTTGTAGTAAAAATATATATGACGTCATTGAACAATGCAGGGTTAGCCTCGGATTCACGAACCTATATCAATTGTGTATATATTAATACGTATAATGTAAGTTACAAAATTTCATTTATTAATATGTATTATTTATATATTATAGTTTTGTAGAATTTATTCTAACGTTTATTTTAAAATGTATACTTATATTATATTTTAAGTTATATTTTATATATATATATATCGATTTTATGTATATATATCTATAATGATTTACGTTTATATAAATAGTGACATTAATATATTTATATACATATATTTGTGGTTAGTATTGTATTTATGAAATTTTATTAGTTTGTTATGTGAATTATTAATACAATCCTAGTATATACCATAAGTATATATATAGTGTACAAAAAATTTATTTGTTAAAATAATAATTTAGATAATAATGATTTACTAATAATAATAATAATTTTATTAATAATGATAATACTAATAGCAAAAAAAATGAAAATGATAACTGTTAATGATACTAATAATAATAACTCTAAAATAATATTAATACTAATACCATACTTATGTTAATAATAAGGGTTCTAATATTTATAAAATGATAAATGATAATCATAATAATACTAGTAAATATTAATGATGATACTGATAAATATGATATTATTAATTGTAAATGTACTGATGATACTATTATTTATAAACCGGTACAAATTCTAATATTGATGATAATAATATATTTTTATTTCCTTCATAATAATAATAATGATAATCATAATCATAATCCTAATGATGATAAAATACTAAAATGATAAGTTTATTACTAATAATAATATTATTAATACCTATCATAATAATAATAGTAATGTCTATAATACTTTCAAATATGATAACAAGTATGATACTAATAATAACAATAACAATAACAATCAAAACAATCACACTAATAATAATAATACTAATAATAATTAATATATAATAACAATAATAAAATTAGAAATGAAAACTACCTCACATGAAAAGAGTTTCAAAAAAAAAAGAAACTGCCGTCCTCTGGACTCGATCTCATGACCACATGCTCACACGCAAACACTCTCGACCATCCCACCAACTCTGATTCTCTGTACTAATATCGAATTTAAATTTTATATATAAACTGTTTTTCTTCTATTCCTCTTCTTCTCCACAAGTCTCATGGATTCAACAAAACATCAATAACCAAAAAAAAAACAAAATCGGGGTTCCCTTTAAAGCTTCAAAACATTACAGAAAAAAAAAATAATTTGGGTTCTAAAATAAAAAAAAATATACTAAAGGCCTACTGCAGCGTCGGTTCTTGGAACAAAAAAAAATTGATTTCGTAATAGATAACATTATAGATAATGTTTATAACACGAAATAGTTTTCTAAACATGTATAAAAACTACTGGAATCGTCAATTTGATCAGAAACATATACACGAACGCGAATTTGTCTCAAGAACAATTGTTGACTTTTTTTAAACAAAATTTGACTTCAAAATTCAAGATCGATATAAAGATTTGAGAGTTGAGATTTTGCAGATAGATTCAAAGAAAGATTTCTAACCTTTCTGCATTTTTAGATTTTGAAACTTTATTCGAAATTGAATTAAGAGAAAAAAAAATTGGAGCGTGCAGAGAAGAAGAAAAAAAAAATATCGATGTGCTTTTTAATCCCATTGGATTTCCTTTTTATTTGATTTGCAATTATACATAATCATGTTGTAATAATAGAGATCGGTTGATAAAAATGGAGAAAATGTCAACACAGGTTCACGAGGTGGGAGCAGGAAAGAAACAAAAAAAAAATAATAGAGATAAAGGATACAGAGGTCACGCGTATAATATAGATCCCTACTGTTTTTTTTAATTAATAATAATAATATATAATAACAATACTATTAATATCTAATAATATTAATAAAATTAATAATAATGATAAATATAATATTAATGATAATAATAATTGTAAAAATGATAATAATAATAATAATAATAATAATACCATACTAATTATGATAATATTAATATTTTATCGATAATAATAATATTAGTAATAATAATCTAATATATACATCCAATTTCATCTTTATATGGTATAAAGTGATATTATGAATACAAATATTGATATTTGACGATACAAATAACATTACTACAACAACTATATTTGTATTTAAATTTAATTTATTAATATCATATATTATTATGTAATATTTAATAATTATGTAATATGTATTGTAACATATACTGAATATTATATATTTATGCATTTTAATATAAATATATTATAATATTTATTTACATACTAATTATATTATACTTATGTATGTAATTATGAAAAATATAAATGTTTTATATATGTAAGTATTATATATATTTATTAAAATAGTACATTATTTCATCATAGATATATTATAAATTTCTACATATACATAATATAATAATTATGTATAAAATCATATATATATATATAGTTATATTTATGTATATATGTATACTACCATATATATAAAATCATGTTTTAAATGTTGAGTAGATGATTAATTATGTATATTAAACAATTAACTACAAAGTATAACATTGTACATTTAATATTTTGATAACGTTGGTAAAATATGTTTGAATCATTTATATACAATATACTATATATATTCAAAATGAAAATCTTTAGTTATTAAATGTTATCTTTTATAATAACAAAATTACTTAATAGTTCATTAATACTAATATAATTAGTTTTATATATAATTATTTATATTTACATTCTTAGTTACAATTAAAGGTTCGTGAATCGTCGGAAATAGTTAAAGGTCAAATGTTATCATGAAATAGTTCAAACATAATGAGACTCGGTTTAATAGACTTTGCTTATCGAGTCGAATCATATAAGATTATGTTTAAATTTGGTCAGAAATTCCCGGGTCATCACAGTACCTACCCGTTAAAGAAATTTCGTCCCGAAATTTGAGTGAGGTCGTCATAGCTAACAATAAATAAGTTTTCCTGACGAATATGAGTTGATAACTTGAGTTTTATCATCATTGAGTAATATGGATAAAAATAATTCGATTATTCGAAGAGTGCGAATGAAGCTATTCACAAAAGGATGAAATGAGAAACAAAGATTTGTTTTTAACTTTTGACGTAGTCAGGTTTGAATTTAGAAAATAAGGCGCGTCTTAACTTTTGACATTGCCTTGGTTGAATTCCGGAATTTAAGGGATTTAAAGAAAATCTTGAAGATCTATAAAATCTGATTCTTCGGGATTTATGGAAATTAAGATCTCTTTAATTAAATACGGTGATCTGCCCCGATTACTACGTCTGATATTTCCAGTATAAATTAAGCTCTTCCTTTCCATTATTCTCACCATTCTTATACTTTCTTTCTTAGTTCATACATCCAAAAGATTCTGAAAATGATTAATCCAGTTCTGATCCTTGTCCTCATCCTTACTATCGCAACAATCATTCTCCTTTTCCAACTTCCACCAGAGGAATCTGCTTTCTTCTACTTCGCCCTCGGGATTATAATGTTTTTAATTCTCCCGTGTCTTTATGTTGCGATAAACATTGATATACACGGTTTGTAATTTATGTGTTGTTATCGGACTTTATATTCTCCCTTATATTTCAAAGCTCTATGCTTTTGTTTTCTCTTCCCGACTTCAAGTCAAGCGAATAATGGTCCAGAATTTATAGATAACGATTTGATTTTCAAATTTATCAACATCACGGAAGATAGAACCATCAAGAATACATTTTCTTGATTTGTTACGGAGTTAAGTAGGATGAAAGAGTTATGTAACATGGCACATGATGACGTTATGATCTGTGAATCATCACGTTTCATTTAGAAACTCAGCATGACTTACTGTAATATAATCACGTTGATCAAGTGTCATTATATTATACTAACTCATGCATCAGTTCCCATCATTACTTCAATAACATTCATATTTTAAGCTTGAAAATTTAAAGAATATAGAAACTAACAGTTTCTATATGATGTAATACTGATAGCACGAAAAGATTAATGATTTCAGATAAGAATAGTTATAAAAATATCTCCAGAAATATGGAGGATATTTATAATGAAAGGTACGATAATATCTCAGAATATCTAAGATCAGAGGATGATAGAAACTATTGTCTGCAAGGGTTTAGAGTAAGGAGCAAGTTATTCACTATAGACTTTAGCAGACATTGAATTATTTGAATTCTTTGAAGTCAAACTTATTCTTTGTGATTTATCCACGGCTTTCTTCATAGTTTTGCATAATCTGCTTTTCGGTACTATATTTTCTATTGAATGTTTCCAATATATTGATACACAGGAAGCACGAAGAGGTATATAATTTCGGACGAGAATATTTATGAAAATATCCTCAGAAATATCAAAGATATTGATGATGATATTTTGGAATTTCTAAGTTCGACGGTTGATGGAGAAAGATTTTCTGCAAGATTTTAACATGACTTCGGAGCAAGATATTCTCTAAAGATTTCAACGGATCCAGAATTACCTGAATCCTTTGAATATAGGATTTGGTCCTTGTATTTGTCCTTGGTCTCCTTCATGGGTAACTCAATCTGTTTTTCAATACCCAATTTTCTATCGAGCGTTCCTAACACTCCTTTCTTTATCATCAAACTTTTGTCCGTTTAGACCATCTACCATTTTTCTGTTTCCTCTGCATTTAATGCTATGATATCTGAATCATCGGTTATTAATCCGAGGTGGTTTCAGGAGAATTGTGTTTTTAGATGATTAAACGCTGATGGTAATATGATGGAATATGAAAGGTTACCTGGTAACAATAAAAGAGCACGCGTATATATAAACGTTATAATAAGGTTGTTTCGTACGAAAAGTCGAAGTTGACTTGTTGGAGCTGTGACAAAATTGGCTAATTTTAAAAAGGGATCGCAAAGTTGTTTTTGTTAATAAATGCCAAAGGATCTGACGCGGCTACGTGTTGAACTTTTACTCAATTGCCGAGAGTTTCTCAGGTGCATAACTATATGCATAAATCTTTCCTTCCGTAGATGAAGTGCGATTGATTCATCCTATCGATTGAGGTGTTTTCAAGAATCATAAAAGGTTTGAACGCAGAATGTAATCGTGAAGATACAAATGAGGTTTAAGACGAAATCAAGTGGCAAACTTGAAGAATTGTTTAGTTTCATATGTTATATTCAATATTTTAATTCATTTTAATTGTCCAATGTTATTAGTCCACAGTCGATAGTCCACAGTTGACAGTGCAATCATTCATATATAGTTTAATATATAATATTTGAATTAATTAATACGTATCGTGACCCGTGTACATGTCTCAGACTCGATCACAACTCAAAGTATATATATTATTATAGAATCAACCTTAACCCTGTATAGAGAACTCGATCATTACTGCATATAGAGTGTCTATGGTGATTCCAAATAATATATATAGATGTGTCAAAACCTTGTATACGTGTCCCGATATTTAAAGTGCGTAAAATAAATAATATAAATTAAATGACGATAAATAAAGTGCGTAAAGTAAATAACAGAAATTAAATGACAATAAATAAAATTGTAAGAATATAAATTGCGATAAAATAAATTGCGATAAATAAAATGTAATACGGAATTAACAGTTAGCTAGGAACAGTTAGCTAGGATTTTGTTAGCTTGGTTTCTTGATAAAATTTAATATTGTTAATTAGTCTGTTTCTAATCAATTTTTATTGTGTCCATTATTTCTTCATTATGTCACTTGTTGGATTCTGATAGGTCAAAATCCAAATATGAAATTGAATTTGAATGAAAATATTATTCTTCGGTGAACGGATAAGTATCCCGGTGGTTGTAAATAGGATAGTGAATAACTGTTGAATCAGATTCGAAGAATATACAGTGTAACTTATTAATGTGAAATTTAAATATTCCTCGGGTATTACCTACCCGTTAAAATATTTTTATTATTAACAGTTTGTACAAAAGAATTTTTAATTACAATCTTTATGAAAACATATATACATATATATTTTCTTCAGATGTAATCATGAATTTAATGAGTTAACATGATATTAAACTCATTTAGTTTTCAGTTGGAACTAGAATAAATAATCTCTAAAACATTAGAGATTACATAATCACCATGTCGAACGAAGATAACTGATGTAGAACGTCATGTAGAATGATGATTATACTCGAGGTATAGATTGAGATGTTGAGGCATGTGATATTGAAATTTGGGTTGTTGGTGGTACTGTTGGTGCCGATGATTTGGATGAAGCTGGTACGTTTTGCACCATATTTTCCAAGACTACAACTTATGCGGGAAGTTCGTTAACTTCTTCTATTACACCGGGATGATTGTCGGTTCGGACGAGCGGATGAATGAGGTTTAGAATCTGAGATAGTATATGATCGTGATGAGATACTTTGGAAATGAGAGAGAAAATGGTGTCTCGAACAGGTTCTCCGGTAAACATTTTAGGTTCATTGTCAAGAGGTGAATTTGGTTAGTGGAAATGATCGCCTTCTTCGCGTTTCCATTGATTAAGTCGACTACGAACCCATATCCATTTCATTCAGAATAGATGATGGCTAATTGATCGATTCATTCTGGTTACTCTGCTTTCGGAGCTCGAGTGGAAATCCATATCGAAATAGATGTCGGAATAACTATCGAAATAGCTATCGAAATCTGATGGACTCGAACTGGTTGAGGGATTCATCTCGTACGATCAGATGAAGGATTTTCGATAAGAAATAGATTATAGGATGTAGATTAGTACCCTGCAATACATAATTTACATATGCATATATAATACTAAAATCCCATAGGCTACGGAGGAATCTACGGAAGCTGTCAGGCAAAGGTAACAATAACAGATACGCTAAGATATGAATTTAACTATACACTGTCTATGCAATAAAGGCAGTAAGACGTGTCTTAGACTTTAAGGATGATAAGCAAATAATTTTTCGACACTAAATGATAAGCAAAACTTTTTACATGCAGACACGGTCGAAGTCCAGACTCATTAATGCATTCTAACGACTATCAGTTAGACTCACTAATGCAAGACCTGGTTCGCTAAGACCACCGCTCTGATACCAACTGTGAAGACCCGTCCTAATCCATCCGGACGAAGTCCATATCGATTATAAACGATTCACAACAGTTGATTACATCGCGAGGTACTTGACCTCTATATGATACATTTTACAAACATTGCATTCGTTTTTGAAAAGACAAACTTTCATTACATCGAAAGTTGACAGGCATGCATACCATTTCATAATATATCCAACTATAATTGACTTGATAATAATCTTGATGAACTCAACGACTCGAATGCAACGTCTTTTGAAATATGCCATGAATGACTCCAAGTAATATCTATAAAATGAGCAAATACACAGCGGAAGATTTCTTTCGTACATGAGAATAAACATGCTTTAAAGTGTCAACCAAAAGGTTGGTGAGTTCATTAGTTTAACTTAAACAATCGTTTCCATCATTTTAATAGACCACAAGATTTCAGATTTCCATTTCTCATAAACATACGTCCCATGCATAGAGACAAAAATATAATTCATATGGATTGAACACCTGGTAACCGACATTAACAATATGCATATATAAGAATATCCCCATCATTCCGGGATCCTCCTTCGGACATGATATAAATTTCGAAGTACTAAAATATCCGGTACTTTGGATGGGGCTTGTTGGGCCCGATAGATCTATCTTTAGGATTCGCGTCAATTAGGGTGTCTGTTCCCTAATTCTTAGATTACCAGACTTAATAAAAAGGGGCATATTCGACTTCGATAATCCAACCATAGAATGTAGTTTCACGTACTTGTGTCAATTTCGTAAAACAGTTATAAAAGTTGCGCATGTATTCTCAGCCCAAAAATATAAAGGGTAAAAAGGTAAATGAAACTCACGATACTGTATTTTGTAGTAAAAATATATATGACGTCATTGAACAATGCAGGGTTAGCCTCGGATTCACGAACCTATATCAATTGTGTATATATTAATACGTATAATGTAAGTTACAAAATTTCATTTATTAATATGTATTATTTATATATTATAGTTTTGTAGAATTTATTCTAACGTTTATTTTAAAACGTATACTTATATTATATTTTAAGTTATATTATATATATATATATATATATCGATTTTATGTATATATATCTATAATGATTTACGTTTATATAAATAGTGACATTAATATATTTATATACATATATTTGTGGTTAGTATTGTATTTATGAAATTTTATTAGTTTGTTATGTGAATTATTAATACAATCCTAGTATATACCATAAGTATATATATAGTGTACAAAAGATTTATTTGTTAAAATAATAATTTAGATAATAATGATTTACTAATAATAATAATAATAATTTTATTAATAATGATAATACTAATAGCAAAAAAAATGAAAATGATAATTGTTAATGATACTAATAATAATAACTCTAAAATAATATTAATACTAATACCATACTTATGTTAATAATAAGGGTTCTAATATTTATAAAATGATAAATGATAATCATAATAATACTAGTAAATATTAATGATGATACTGATAAATATGATATTATTAATTGTAAATGTACTGATGATACTATTATTTATAAACCGGTACAAATTCTAATATTGATGATAATAATATATTTTTATTTCCTTCATAATAATAATAATGATAATGATAATCATAATCCTAATGATGATAAAATACTAAAATGATAAGTTTATTACTAATAATAATATTATTAATACCTATCATAATAATAATAGTAATGTCTATAATACTTTCAAATATGATAACAAGTATGATACTAATAATAACAATAACAATAACAATCAAAACAATCACACTAATAATAATAATACTAATAATAATTAATATATAATAACAATAATAAAATTAGAAAAGAAAACTACCTCACATGAAAAGAGTTTCAAAAAAAAAAAGAAACTGCCGTCCTCTGGACTCGATCTCGTGACCACATGCTCACACGCAAACACTCTCGACCATCCCACCAACTCTGATTCTCTGTACTAATATCGAATTTAAATTTTATATATAAACTGTTTTTCTTCTATTCCTCTTCTTCTCCACAAGTCTCATGGATTCAACAAAACATCAATAACCAAAAAAAAAAAAAAACAAAATCGGGGTTCCCTTTAAAGCTTCAAAACATTACAGAAAAAAAATAATTTGGGTTCTAAAATAAAAAAAAATATACTAAAGGCCTACTGCAGCGTCGGTTCTTGGAACAAAAAAAAAATTGATTTTGTAATAGATAACATTATAGATAATGTTTATAACACGAAATAGTTTTCTAAACATGTATAAAAACTACTGGAATCGTCAATTTGATCAGAAACATATACACGAACGCGAATTTGTCTCAAGAACAATTGTTGACTTTTTTTAAACAAAATTTGACTTCAAAATTCAAGATCGATATAAAGATTTGAGAGTTGAGATTTTGCAGATAGATTCAAAGAAAGATTTCTAACCTTTCTGCATTTTTAGATTTTGAAACTTTATTCGAAATTGAATTAAGAGAAAAAAAAAATTGGAGCGTGCAGAGAAGAAGAAAAAAAAAATATCGATGTGCTTTTTAATCCCATTGGATTTCCTTTTTATTTGATTTGCAATTATACATAATCATGTTGTAATAATAGAGATCGGTTGATAAAAATGGAGAAAATGTCAACACAGGTTCACGAGTTGGGAGCAGGAAAGAAACAAAAAAATAATAATAATAGAGATAAAGGATACAGAGGTCACGCGTATAATATAGATCCCTACTGTTTTTTTAATTAATAATAATAATATATAATAACAATACTATTAATATCTAATAATATTAATAAAATTAATAATAATGATAAATATAATATTAATGATAATAATAATTGTAAAAATGATAATAATAATAATAATAATAATAATAATACCATACTAATTATGATAATATTAATATTTTATCGATAATAATAATATTAGTAATAATAATCTAATATATACATCCAATTTCATCTTTATATGATATAAAGTGATATTATGAATACAAATATTGATATTTGACGATACAAATAACATTACTACAACAACTATCTTTGTATTTAAATTTAATTTATTAATATCATCTATTATTATGTAATATTTAATAATTATGTAATATGTATTGTAACATATACTGAATATTATATATTTATGCATTTTAATATAAATATATTATAATATTTATTTACATACTAATTATATTATACTTATGTATGTAATTATGAAAAATATAAATGTTTTATATATGTAAGTATTATATATATTTATTAAAATAGTACATTATTTCATCATAGATATATTATAAATTTCTACATATACATAATATAATAATTATGTATAAAATCATATATATATAGTTATATTTATGTATATATGTATACTACCATATATATAAAATCATGTTTTAAATGTTGAGTAGATGATTAATTATGTATATTAAACAATTAACTACAAAGTATAACATTGTACATTTAATATTTTGATAACGTTGGTAAAATATGTTTGAATCATTTATATACAATATACTATATATATTCAAAATGAAAATCTTTAGTTATTAAATGTTATCTTTTATAATAACAAAATTACTTAATAGTTCATTAATACTAATATAATTAGTTTTATATATAATTATTTATATTTACATTCTTAGTTACAATTAAAGGTTCGTGAATCGTCGGAAATAGTTAAAGGTCAAATGTTATCATGAAATAGTTCAAACATAATGAGACTCGGTTTAATAGACTTTGCTTATCGAGTCGAATCATATAAGATTATGTTTAAATTTGGTCAGAAATTCCCGGGTCATCACACTAAATACTCGAGCACTAGTCAGGGATACACTATTAGTATGTAAAAGTTAAATTATGAGTACTCACGTATCAATATTGAGATTCAATATTGCAGGAAAGGTACGTAGACGCAACGGAAATGATAAACACTATATTGACCTCACAAGCATACCCATGAACCATACTCAATCACCTCCATAGCTATAACCCATAATTTCCTTAATCCTGTCCTACTCGAAAAACAATTTCAAAATCACTCGAACAGCATTCCGTTGTAATATTTATGTATACTAATAATATCTTGAAATAATACGGAGTAGATATATATGTACATCGATTGAGAGAGTTTAGAGAAAAATATTTTCAAGTTTCTATGAAATAATGAAACCTATTGAATTCTATTTATAATAGATTTTTGAATTATTAAAGTGAATTATTAAAGTATAAATTATTAAAGTGAATTATTAAAGTATGAATTATTAAAGTGAATTATTAAAGTATGAATTATTAAAGTGAATTATTAAAGTATGAATTATTAAAGTGAATTATTAAAGTTAAAGTAAAGTAAAAATAAAGTAAAGGTAAAGTTTAAGTATAGTAAAAGTATAAAATTATGTACGTATAATACGCGTATAAATATATATAATATTAATTTAAATTGTTATATATATTTAATAAAATAAAATATAAATATCGTTATCTTTATCATACTAGTTAAGTAATGAGTTGTAAAAAGTGATTCTAGATATTTATAAAAGTTATATACGTTTTAATAATAAAGTTCTTTTTAAATTGAAAACGTTTTTTTACGTTTGAAACTAAATAGATCAATCGAGTCTTTATGAGATTCAATCTTCCACTATCCTTTGTCTAGTTCTCAATGATTGACAATTTATTCTTATTTATAAATCACTTTACCATTTTTCGAATATTGTTAAAATGGAAAGATTTCTCAAATCAACGTGGGCCTTTCAATAGAGACTTGTAATCATAATTCAATATATCTGATAATTCAATCATTTGATCTTATCTTCTAATTCCATTGATAAACATTTTGAAACAGATACAATCATATAAAGTATTTAATCTAATATTTTGTTTACGTTTCAAGTTATAATATATATACACATATACATATATAATCATATTCGTTTAATGGTTCGTGAATCGTTGGAACTTGGTCGAGGTTGAATGAATGTATGAACATAGTTTAAAATTCTTGCAATTTAATTTAACAAATATTGCTTATCGTGTCGGAAACATATAAAGATTAAAGTTTAAATTTGGTTGGAAATTTCCGGGTTGTCACACACTATATTACATATATTACACCACACGAATACAACTATCTTATTCCGACTCGCTTGTTTCTTCTTCTTCGGTTTTGGTTCGTTTTGCCAAGTTTCTAGGGATATATGATGTTCCACTAATACGAGCCGTCGTTTTCCACATTGGTTTAGAAAAACCTGGTGGTTTAGAGGTTCCCGGGTCATTGTTACAACTTAAGGACTTCGGGGGTTGACGATACATATAAAGTTCATCGGGGTTGGAATTAGATTTCTCTATTTTTATGCCCTTTCCCTTATTATTTTCTTTTGCCTTTTTAAATTCAGTTGGGGTAATTTCTATAACATCATCGGAATTCTCGTCGGAATCCGATTCATCGGAGAATTGGTAATCCTCCCAATATTTTGCTTCCTTGGCGGAAACACCATTGACCATAATTAACCTTGGTCGGTTGGTTGAGAATTTTCTTTTACTTAACCATTTTATTATTTCCCCCACCGGTTCTATTTCTTCATCCAGTTCCGATTCTTCTTCCGGTTCCGATTCTTCTTCCGGTTCCGACTCTTCTTCCGGTTCCTCTTCGGGAACTTGTGAATCAGTCCACGAATCATTTCAATTTACATTTGACTCTTCATTATTATTAGGTGAGTCAATGGGACTTGTTCTAGAGGTAGACATCTATCACATAATATCAAACACGTTAAGAGATTAATATATCACATAATATTCGCATGTTAAAAATATATAGTTTCCAACAAAATTTGTTAAGCAATCATTTTTCAAGTAAACACGGTCGAAGTCCAGACTCACTAATGCATCCTAACAAACTCGATAAGACACACTAATGTAAAATTCTGGTTCTCTAAGACCAACGCTCGGATACCAACTGAAATGTCCCGTTCTTATTGATTAAAAACGTTCCATATTAATTGATTTCGTTGCGAGGTTTTGACCTCTATATGAGACGTTTTTCAAAGACTGCATTCATTTTAAAACAAACCATAACCTTTATTTCATCAATAAAGGTTTAAAAAGCTTTACGTAGATTATCAAATAATGATAATCTAAAATATCCTGTTTACACACGACCATTACATAATGGTTTACAATACAAATATGTTACAACAAAATAAGTTTCTTGAATGCAGTTTTTACACAATATCATACAAGCATGGACTCCAAATCTCGTCCTTATTTAAGTATGCGACAGCGGAAGCTCTTAATAATCACCTGAGAATAAACATGCTTAAAACGTCAACAAAAATGTTGGTGAGTTATAGGTTTAACCTATATATATCAAATCATAATAATAGACCACAAGATTTCATATTTCAATACACATCCCATATATAGAGATAAAAATCATTCATATGGTGAACACCTGGTAACCGACATTAACAAGATGCATATATAAGAATATCCCCATCATTCCGGGACACCCTTCGGATATGATATAAATTTCGAAGTACTAAAGCATCCGGTACTTTGGATGGGGTTTGTTAGGCCCAATAGATCTATCTTTAGGATTCGCTTCAATTAGGGTGTCTGTTCCCTAATTCTTAGATTACCAGACTTAATAAAAAGGGGCATATTCGATTTCGATAATTCAACCATAGAATGTAGTTTTACGTACTTGTGTCTATTTTGTAAATCCTTTATAAAACCTGCATGTATTCTCATCCCAAAAATATTAGATTTTAAAAGTGGGACTATAACTCACTTTCACAGATTTTTACTTCGTCGGGAAGTAAGACTTGGCCACTGGTTGATTCACGAACCTATAACAATATATACATATATATCAAAGTATGTTCAAAATATATTTACAACACTTTTAATATATTTTGATGTTTTAAGTTTATTAAGTCAGCTGTCCTCGTTAGTAACCTACAACTAGTTGTCCACAGTTAGATGTACAGAAATAAATCGATAAATATTATTTTGAATCAATCCACGACCCAGTGTATACGTATCTCAGTATTGATCACAACTCAAACTATATATATTTTGGAATCAACCTCAACCCTGTATAGCTAACTCCAACATTCACATATAGAGTGTCTATGGTTGTTTCAAAATATATATAGATGTGTCGACATGATAGGTCGAAACATTGTATACGTGTCTATGGTTTCTCAAGATTACATAATATATAATACAAGTTGATTAAGTTATGGTTGGAATAGATTTGTTACCAATTTTCACGTAGCTAAAATGAGAAAAGTTATCCAATCTTGTTTTACCCATAACTTCTTCATTTTAATTCCGTTTTGAGTGAATCAAATTGCTATGATTTCATATTGAACTCTATTTTATGAATCTAAACATAAAAAGTATAGGTTTATAGTCGGAAAAATAAGTTACAAGTCATTTTTGTAAAGGTAGTCATTTCAGTCGAAAGAACGACGTCTAGATGACCATTTTAGAAAACATACTTCCACTTTGAGTTTAACCATAATTTTTGGATATAGTTTCATGTTCATAATAAAAATCATTTTCTCAGAATAACAACTTTTAAATCAAAGTTTATCATAGTTTTTAATTAACTAACCCAAAACAGCCCGCAGTGTTACTACGACGGCGTAAATCCGGTTTTACGGTGTTTTTCGTGTTTCCAGGTTTTAAATCATTAAGTTAGCATATCATATAGATATATAACATGTGTTTAGTTGATTTTAAAAGTCAAGTTAGAAGGATTAACTTTTGTTTGCGAACAAGTTTAGAATTAACTAAACTATGTTCTAGTGATTACAAGTTTAAACCTTCGAAATTGAACCAAAGTTTGAATATGATTATTACCTTGTATTAGAATGATAACCTACTGTAAGAAACAAAGATTTCTTGAGGTTGGATGATCACCTTACAAGATTGGAAGTGAGCTAGCAAACTTGAAAGTATTCTTGATTTTATGTAACTAGAACTTGTAGAATTTATGAAGAACACTTAGAACTTGAAGATAGAACTTGAGAGAGATCAATTAGATGAAGAAAATTGAAGAATGAAAGTGTTTGTAGGTGTTTTTGGTCGTTGGTGTATGGATTAGATATAAAGGATATGTAATTTTGTTTTCATATAAATAAGTCATGAATGATTACTCATATTTTTGTAATTTTATGAGATATTTCATGCTAGTTGCCAAATGATGGTTCCCACATGTGTTAGGTGACTCACATGGGCTGCTAAGAGCTGATAATTAGAGTGTATATACCAATAGTACATACATCTAAAAGCTGTGTATTGTACGAGTACGAATACGGGTGCATACGAGTAGAATTGTTGATGAAACTGAACGAGGATGTAATTGTAAGCATTTTTGTTAAGTAGAAGTATTTTGATAAGTGTATTGAAGTCTTTCAAAAGTGTATAAATACATATTAAAACACTACATGTATATATATTTTAACTGAGTCGTTAAGTCATCGTTAGTCGTTACATGTAAGTGTTGTTTTGAAACCTTTAGGTTAAGGATCTTGTTAAATGTTGTTAACCCAATGTTTATAATATCAAATGAGATTTTAAATTATTATATTATCATGATATTATCATGTATGAATATCTCTTAATATGATATATATACATTAAATGTCTTCACAACGATAATCGTTACATATATGTCTCGTTTAAAAATCATTAAGTTAGTAGTCTTGTTTTTACATATGTAGTTCATTGTTAATATACTTAATGATATGTTTACTTATCATAGTATCATGTTAACTATATATATATCCATATATATGTCATCTATAGTTTTTACAAGTTTTAACGTTCGTGAATCACCGGTCAACTTGGGTGGTCAATTGTCTATATGAAACATATTTCAATTAATCAAGTCTTAACAAGTTTGATTGCTTAACATGTTGGAAACATTTAATCATGTAAATATCAATCTAAATTAATATATATAAACATGGAAAAGTTCGGGTCACTACATTCGCCATCTCAATCAATACAACCCTGTTCTTCCCACCATCGGACAAACTGCTGACAACCCTCCTGAGGGGAAAATTACTTTATACGCTTTACAAATTACCCACGGCAACCTCTGTTTTCCCCTTACTAACTTTCTTCTTCGCCTTCCTAGATATTATGGTGCCTGTCTTAGTCAGATGTATCCCAATGGCCTTCAAAAAATCATCCTTTTTGAAATGTATTGCAATGCTATTAATATAAAGCATTGCATTAATGTTTTTATCTCTTTATTTAGAATCCGCACAATTAGCGATTGCTGGCTTACTATTGATAGTAAGAAAAATAATCATTTTGTTGGTCTAAATAGAGTTTCAAACTTGAAGGACTGGAAAAGTCCATTTTTCTTTGTTGATGAAACTGTTATTCCGGAGGAATACTCCGTTGTCCGGGAGTGGGGTGCTATTGATGCTGGCATAGGAAAGGGTGTTAAGATTTCTCCCGCAGAACAGCGGATAGTAAATAGTTTGAAAGGACTCCGTCTTCCACCCAGATCATACGAAAGGTATGAGGGAATTCTTGTGCTGTGCAAAGTGAGCCAAGAATGGCCGAGCAATTCTGTGCCAGTACTTCGTGGGAAAAAACAGGGTAGGATGTGATATGATCATCCTATTATATATATATATATATATATATATATATATATATATATATATATATATATATATATATATATATATATATATATATATATATATATTGATTTGTGTCTACTGTTTGTCATGTGTACTTATATTGCTATTCATGTGTAACTTTTGCAGGCAACTCCGTGATGCAGGTTCGCTCTGCTCTTTTATCCGCTGATCTTGATGATGATGTAGAGGTCACTGCTCGTGACAAAACTGCTGAAGAGCTAGAGGCGAAGAGAGTTGCAGCTGAAACTAAAGCTGCTACTGATGCCGAAAAGGGAAAAGAAATTGCTGTGAGCAGCTCAAACATCGAATCCGGGTCTGAACATACAGACACTGAGCGGACAACGGATGATACCACCACCGCCGATCAGCAAACATCGGCATCAGTTGACATCACGGGTGAAACTAACCCTACTCCTCCAACCCAAAAGACAAGAAAGAAGAGCATACGCTCTAAAAGGGCGAAGAGTACAGAGGAGGGTAATAAGCAGAAACACAAGAGAAGTATGTTCATTCTGCTCTTTCTTGAAAATGCACATGTCTTTGCTTATAACTGTTATGTTTGTTCATAATGCTAATTTGTTTTTGTTAGTAATTTTAGCAGAGTCGGATGATAGCCAAGGAAAGGCTACGGAGGGCAGTGACCGGAGGCCAGAGGGGAATCTTGAAAGTGAAGGAGAGAAGGGCCTGAAAATGCCTGACCCAGACTTTGCTCCCTTCCATGAATCTGAATTTCATGAAGATAGGTTGGAAGGCAACTCTGCTTATGATTCTCCTCTTCCTAATATCACTAACCCTGCTGTCACCTCCTCCAATGTTCAAGAGCCAACTCTTCCTGCTCATGTGAGGGCTTTGCAGGCCATCATTACAAACCCTGCCACTAAGGATAAATAATTTGCAACTCTTCTTCAGGTATGAATGATAAGACCATCTACATGTATATGCTTGTAAGTTATTGATGTGAATTGCCTGAATTTACTCATAAAATTTTATTTTGTACAGGGTTGTGTTATCCCTGAGCTGAAACCCCAATTCACTGCTCTCCGTTCTAATCAACTCAGGGAATCAACTATGGCAGCTCATGTACTGCTAACCAACCACCTGGACTCTGTGTTGCAACTGCAGGAGCATCAAGAGTCTATTCTTGCTTTAGCCCGTAAGGACATAACTGAAGGTGCAAATGCTCGCAAAAGAGCTACTGATGCTGAGCGTGCCTTAAGTGATGCGCAGAAAATAATAAAGGCTAAAGAAGTTGAGCTAAAAAGTGCTCAAGATGTTGCTGCTGTTCTGCAAGGGGAAAGGGATGCTGAGAAGAAGAGATTGGAAGAGGAACAGGTGAAAGTTGGTGGGCTGGAGAAACAGCTGAATGCAGAGAGAGAAAAGTCTGCTGAGCTTCTCCAGAGGGCGGAGAAAGGCGAGGGCAATTTTGCTGAGCTTAAGAAGGGTGTACCAGGTCTGATAACTAAGGTGCTTGGATCCAATCTTGTAGGGAATCCCTACAATGATTATGTTGATGCTGCCTGCGCCCATGCTATTGCTGATGTGACCGACAAGCTGTTCAAACGCCTTGCTCCCAATCAAACCCCTTCTGCTGCTATTGTAACACCCCAGCTTAACATGACCACAATATTGTCCGCTTTGCCCGTAGGCGCACGACTTTTTCTTGGCGACCACACACGAGAAGCACTTTCCCAGGAGGTTACCCATCCTGGTAGTACTCTCGCCCGAGCACGCTTAACCACAACGTACTCGCACACCCGCTCTGCCTGTGGTCCTAAAACGCGTTGTGTCATTTAAGCGTGAGTATTACCTTATAATCCCATGATCACTCATGTCCATGGGCGATGTGGGATTTGCCTAGGGTGTTACATTCACCCCCCCTTAGGGACTCATCGTCCTCGATGAGGTTTGCCCCACCATCCCCAATGGCACATGTGTGGCTCTGATACCATTCTGTAACACCCCAGCTTAACATGACCACAATATTGTCCGCTTTGCCCGTAGGCGCACGGCTTTTTCTTGGCGACCACACACGAGAAGCACTTTCCCAGGAGGTTACCCATCCTGGTAGTGCTCTCGCCCGAGCATGCTTAACCACAACGTACTCGCACACCCGCTCTGCCTGTGGTCCCAAAACGCGTTATGTCATTTAAGCGTGAGTATTACCTTATAATCCCATGATCACTCATGTCCATGGGCGATGTGGGATTTGCACTGAAAGGACCCGTCCTAATCCATCCGGACGAAGTCCATATCGATTATAAACGATTCACAACAGTTGATTACATCGCGAGGTACTTGACCTCTATATGATACATTTTACAAACATTGCATTCGTTTTGAAAAGACAATCTTTCATTACATCTAAAGTTGACAGACATGCATACCATTTCATAATATATCCAACTATAATGGACTTAATAATGATCTTGATAAACTCAACGACTCGAATGCAACGTCTTTTGAAATATGTCATGAATGACTCCAAGTTATATCTTTAAAATGATCAAATGAACAGCGGAAGATTTCTTTCATACCTGAGAATAAACATGCTTTCAAGTGTCAACCAAAAGGTTGGTGAGTTCATTAGTTTAGCATAAATAATCATTTCATATTTTTAATAGACCACAAGATTTCATATTTCCATTTCACATAAACATACGTCCCATGCATAGAGACAAAAATATCATTCATATGGATTGAACACCTGGTAACCGACATTCACAATATGCATATAAGAATATCCCCATCATTCCGGGATCCTCCTTCGGACATGATAAAAATTTCGAAGTACTAAAGCATCCGGTACTTTGGATGGGGCTTGTTGGGCCCGATAGATCTATCTTTAGAGTTCGCGTCAATTAGGGTGTCTGTTCCCTAATTCTTAGATTACCAGACTTAATAAAAAGGGCATATTCGATTTCGATAATTCAACCATATAATGTAGTTTCGATTACTTGTGTCTATTTCGTAAAACATTTATAAAAGCGCATGTATTCTCAGTCCCAAAAGTATATATTGCAAAAGCATTAAAAAGGGAGTAATGAAACTCACGCATATAAATATTGTAAAACAGTTAATAAAGCATTTGCATGTATTCTCAGCCCAAAAATGTAATAAGTAAAAAGGGAATAATGAAAACTCACATAATGTATTTTGTAGTAAAAATACATATGACGACATTGAACAAGTATAGGGTTGGCCTCGGATTCACGAACCTATATCATGTATATATATATTAACACACATAATTGTAATCAAACAAATTTATATATATAATAATTTATTAGTTATATCATTTTTATATTAATAACCTATATGTTTCATATATTTATTTTATTTATGTAAAATAAATAAAAATATTAATTTTGTTATGTTATATATATATATATATATATATATATATATATATATATATATATATATATATATATATATATATATATATATATATATCTTTTGTTTGTTAAAATTGTATTAATACTAGAACAATATTAGAAATGATAAGATAATAATAATGATAATAGAGTTAAAAATGATACTTTTAATATTAATGATAAAATGATAACTTTAATAAAAATAATACTTTTAATAAAAATGTTAATCTTAATAATAATGTATACTAATAATAATAATTCTACAAGTAATGATTTTACTAATAATAATAATAATGATACTATTATTAATATTAATAACTACAATGATAATAATACTACTAATAATAATAATAATAATAATAATAATAATAATAATAATAATAATAATAATAATAATAATAATAATACAAATAAAAACACTACCTTATAGTAACAAGCTTTCAAAAAAATGAACGCCACTGCCCAGGTTCGAACCCACGACCTCCCGCTCACTTGTCATCACTCTAACCAATGAAGCATTCACGTTTTTCAGATTATAACATTATTTATTTGTTTATAACCCATTTTAAACAGCCCTCATCTTCATCATTCCTATTAATCTGGCCCAACCTACTTCGGCCCAACAGGAAAACGAACTCTAAACTCAGCCCAATATCACAAACGAATTAAGCCCGGTTGTATTTTAAATAACAAAAGAAGGTTTGTGGTTTCTTTTATTCGTCATAATCTCGATGCAAACCCAGCCGCCATCATCATCTAGCTCACATATAATATCAATCATCTCATCATCTCGTTCATTAACAAAGGCAGCCCATCTGACTCGTAATAGTAATATTTGCAGCATCATAAGTCGACTGAAACAGGAACAAGAGTGCAGCAACTTTGAACACAATTACTATTCATAATCTTCAACCTTACATCGATCATCATCATCTCTTAATCGTTTACACAGAAATAGAATAGAAATAGAAACGCAGCAAAAGTAACAATCAACAGTAATAATCGTAATAATATTAGGGTTTTATATGGTCGTGAGTTTATGAAGGTTGTGTTGATTTGGGTTACAAGCGTAAGGCACTATAACAGTAAGGAAGACGAGCAGTAAAACAGTAGAGAACAACTATAGTGGCTACAATTCTCGTTCACAAGTTGCCTGTAACGGATGGTATTATCGAGCAAGAAAAATATAGTGATTCTTGGGTTCGTGATAGTAGTTGTGAGTGGTTGTGACGAGAGTGCAGCAACTTTGAACACAATTACTATTCTGTGATGACCTGGGAATTTCCGACTAAATTTAAACTTAACGTTTGAATAATTTTCGACACGCTAAACAAAGTCTATTTAATTGAATCTCAAAAGGTTTGAATTATTTTCATACATTCATGTAATCTTCGACTGTTCCCGATGATTCACGAACCATTACTTGTAAATATGTGTATATGTAAATATATATATATATATATATATATATATATATATATATATAATGACATGAACATTAATAAACTATTATATATATTTATTGTTATAAATAAATATGTAAAGTAAAATACATTGTGATAAAAACTATTATTTTATATATAATAAATGTATATTACTTGTATATATATTATTTAATATATATTTAATTGTGTAGTAAATTTTGTTATTTAAAACTGTTTATATATATACAGAGTGTATATTAAATATGATTACTTTTTAGCTTAAATGGTAAATGTCTGTAACACTCGGTTGACGTTTCGTTAGTTTTAATATAGATATATTACATGTTCATGATGGACTAAAATAAAAGTTGAACTGTAAATTGATTACGAAGATGTTAGATTTGTTAAAAATATTTTTACCTTTTTAAGTTTAAATATTAGTACTCCGTACATATAAATTGGAACAGAAAATAAATAATTATCGAACCTTTTTTTATCAGGTTTCAAACAGTTATTGAGTGAAATAATTAAACATAGTTAATCTAAAAATTTGAGATTTTTAAGAACACTTTTATACGATAACTGTTTAGCAATGGACACGATATACACTCAGTGTTAAAAACGTCAGTAGCTAGAATACAAGTATTGAGGCTGCTAACTTTTGATTTACTGTTTCTTTCTTTTTCATTCCACACGTTTAGTTTAATTATCATTTATTATAATTATTATTATTATAAATATATATTTCACTATCAATTAGCTGTAAAACTAAATGAATTGAAAAAGGTTTACTGTTGTTGATTGATATATTGTGCTTTTTCATCTATTCTATCTATCTACTTTAAATTCCTATCTATATATATATACACTTACATACGGATATATAGATATACTTATCACCTTCAATAAACAAAACCCAACCAACTACCGAAACCACCATGTCCACCACTCACCATCAACTACTTCCATTTTTGTGTGTTGTCGAGCAATACCATAACCACCATAAACCTTGATTCATCACGCTAAACCATTTTTACAATCAACCCACTTCACCTTGTTCTTGTTTGTATGGTTCGAAGACCATTTACACCCCATCACCTTCTAATCACAACCTCACCACTCGTGACCACCGACGATTACCAAAACCTTAACCACCATGAACCCCTACATGACACCACCATGATTATCCCTAGCTTTCTTGATCAAACATACACGTAAACCCATTTCCATTTTTCCAACTATGTATCGTTTCTATTTACAGCCCAAGAACAAACCATTGTTACTCGACACCAATCATAGTGAAACCCGTATCACCACCGGTCAAAGACAACCATCACAACCGCAAGACAGCCATCACTCTCATCATTATTATTTTTTTCCTTTTCCTTTTGTCGCTGCTATAACAACAAATTTCTGTTTCTGGGTATGTCTAATCATCACAGGCTGCTATTTCTACTCGATAAACTATCAAAGACGAACTTGTTTTCCGGCTGCAATAAATTTGTTTCCTTCCTGTCAATGCTGCAGCCGCTGCTACAGCTTCTGCTATTACACTCTAAAAACACAGCCACAACACCATCTCCTGCTCGTCCCTTTTGTTTCTAATTCGTTCTAACAACCACCACTGAAAACTACGGTTGCTACAACATTTTGATATACTGCTGCGATTGTATTAAATCCATTCTATCACTCGTTGCTTTATGGGTTTTTAAAAAAAATGAATAATAATAGCGATACATGATATCAAGGATAAAGTATACTAATGGTTTCCAGTTGTCTAAAGTTAGTGGCTTTAATTCTTTTGAATATTTAAAAAAAAAACACAGGAAATCCTTACGAATATTTTAGTTTCCTGGTCCGGATTAAATCGAGAATATACAAAGCTAATATTGGGCTAATATTATCTACTTGGGCCGATTAATGTTACTTGTTGTTGGGCCAACTTAAGTTAATGTGGACTAGTGAAATCTTATAAAATTCCTCTTGGGCCGAAAACCCATCACACGTACATACTTGTTACAGCTTAGATGATATGGAGATGATAATGAAATTAGTATGATTTTGATAGTTGAAGACTAAAAGATGATAGATTTGGTAATCATGATGATAACGATGATTAGGTTATGGTGATGTAGGGATTATGATCATGATAATATGTTATGAGAATGATGAGGTTAGTGATGATGTTAGATGATATGAAAAACATTGATGATAATGAACCCATTCGATGGGGTTAATAAATATGTTCATGGCTCGATGAACTAATAATAATAATTTAGTGATGATTACGTGGTGATGAGATAAAATGAAAATGGAGATGATAGTGTTTGGATAATGATGATACATAAAATAATAAAGATAATGATGATATATGATGAAGGAGCATGGTGACGAGAAGTGTTATATGATTTTGATATAATTGTGATAAAGATGATGATGGAAAATGAAAACGAGAACGATAATAATAACTAAGATGATACGGGTTAAATATAATTAGGATGTGATACTAATCAGAAAAACGAGGCAGAGGGAATGGTTAAGAGTGTTACGGGTTAGCGGGCCGTCGCGGGTTCAAACCTGGACTTGGGCATTTTTAAGGGCTACTTCTGTGAGGTAGTTATTTATTTATTTATTTACATATTATTATTACTATCCTATTATTATAATAATTATATTATTATTATTATTATTATTATTATTATTATTATTATTATTATTATTATTATTATTATTATTAACATTATTTATCTAAGAAATAATAGATACATAAAAATTTATATGATACATAATATATTAGTATTTCATAAAATTATAGAATAAACGTATTAACAATTATTATATAAATATTTACATATATCAAATTATTGATTTTCAACATAATATATATATAAAACTATCTAAATATTAATTATTTTAAATGAATATACAAACTAAATATATAAGTTATATAATTTAAAATATAATATATAAATTGTTCGACTACAATTAGGTGTGTTAATATATATATATATATATAAATGATATAGGTTCGTGAATCCGAGGCCAACCTTGCATTGTTCAATTCCGTCGTATGAATATTTTTACTACAAAATATTGGATGTGAGTTTCATTTGCTCCCTTTTTACTCTTTACGTTTTTGGGCTGAGAATACATGCAAATGTTTTAATAACTGTTTTGCAATATTTATATGTGTGAGTTTCATTTGCTCCCTTTTTACCCTTTACATTTTTGGGATGAGAATACATGCAATGTTTAAATAACTGTTTTTTTTTTTTTGCAATATTTATATGCGTGAGTTTCATTTGCTCCCTTTTTACCCTTTACATTTTTGGGTTGAGAATACATGCAATGTATAAATAACTATTTTTTTTTTTTGCAATATTTATATGCGTGAGTTTTATTACTCCCTTTTTAAATGCTTTTGCAATATATATTTTTGGGACTGAGAATACATGCGCTGCTTTTATAAATGCTTTACGAAATAGACACAAGTAATCGAAACTACGTTCTATGGTTGGATTATCTAATCGAATATGCCGTTTTTATTAAGTCTGGTAATCTAAGAATTAGGGAACAGACACCCTAATTGACGCGAACTCTAAAGATAGATCTATCGGGCCCAACAAGCCCCATCCAAAGTACCAGATGCTTTAGTACTTCGAAATTTATATCATGTCCGAAGGAGGATCCCGGAATGATGGGGATATTCTTATATGCGTATTGTGAATGTCGGTTACCAGGTGTTCAATCCATATGAATGATATTTTTGTCTCTATGCATGGGACGTATGATTATGAGAAATGGAAGTATGAAATCTTGTGGTCTATTAAAATTATGAAATGATTCTTTATGATAAACTAATGAACTCACCAACCTTTTGGTTGACACTTTAAAGCATGTTTATTCTCAGGTACGAAAGAAATCTTCCGCTGTGCATTTGCTCATATTAGAGATATTACTTGGAGTCATTCATGACATATTTCAAAAGATGTTGCATTCGAGTCGTTGAGTTCATCAAGATTATTATTAAGTCAATTATATTTGGATATATTATGAAATGCTTTACATGCCTGTCAACTGTCGATGTAACGAAAGTTTGTCTTTTAAAAACGAATGCAATGTTTGTAAAATTTATCATATAGAGGTCAATTACCTCGCGATGTAATCAACTGTTGTGAATCATTTGTAATCGATATGGACTTCGTCCGGATGGATTAGGACGGGTCTTCACAGTTGGTATCAGAGCGGTGGTCTTAGCGAACCAGGTCTTGCATTAGTGAGTCTAACTGATAGTCGTTAGAATGCATTAATGAGTCTGGACTTCGACCGTGTCTGCATGTCAAAAGTTTTGCTTATCATTTCGTGTCAAAAATTATCTGCTTATCATTCTTAGTCTAGACACATCTTACTGCATTGATTGCATGAATCGTGTATAGACAAAATTCATATCTTAGCGTATCTGTTATTGTAGACCTTGCCTGACTGATTCCGTATAGTCCTCCGTAATTTATGAGATTTCAGTATTTTATATGCATACGTAAATTATGTATTGCAGGATACTAATCTACATCCTATAATCTATTTCTTATTGAAAATCCTTCATCTGATCGTACGGATGAATCCCTAAACCAGTTCTAGTCCCTCAGATTCCGATAGCTATTCCAATAGTTATTCCGACAGCTATTCCGACATAGATGTTCACCTAAGCTCCGAAAACAGCATCATCGGCATGAATCAACCAATCAGCCATTATCAATTCATCTGATGGGTTGGTAGTCGACTTAATTAATGAAAACGCGCAGAAGGCAATCCCTTCCACCAACCAAATTCACCTCTTGACAATGAACCTGAAGCGTTTACCGGCGAACCTGTTCGAGACGCCATTTTCAGTCTCATTTCGGGGGTAACTCGACAAGATTATATTCTATCCACAATTCTGAACCTTATTCATCCGCTCGTTCCGACCGACAATCATCCTGGAGTAAAAAGTCAACAAACTTCGCGCTCGAATAATCAATTCGGAGAATATGGTGCAAAATGTACCAGCTTCAGCAACATCACCGGCACCAACAGTACCACCAGTAACAGCACCAGTACCATCAACAATCCATGCCTCAACATCTCATCCTATATCTCGAGCATAATCATCGTTCTATATGACGTTCTATATCATTTATCTTCGTTCTATATGACAATTATGTAATCTCTAATGTTTTAGAGATTATATATTCTTGTTCTAACGGTAAATCAAATGAGTTTAATATCATATTGACTCATTAAATCCATGATTACATCTGAAGAAAATATATATGTATATATATTTTCATAAAGACTGTAATTAAAAATTCTTTCGTACAAACTGTTAATGGTGAAAATATTTTAACAGGTAGGTAATACCCGAGGAATATTTAAATTTCACATTAATAAGTTACACTGTATATTCTTCGAATCTGATTCAACAGTTATTCACTATCCTATTTACAACCGCCGAGATACGTATCCGTTCACCAAAGAATAACTATTTTCATTCAAATTCAATTTCATATTTGGATTTTGACCTATCAGAATCCAACAAGTGGCATAATGAAGAAATAATGGACATAATAAAAATTGATTAGAAACAGACTAATTAACAATATTAAATTTTATTAAGAAACCACGCTAACAAAATCCTAACTGACTGTTCCTAGCTAACTGTTAATTCCCTATTACATTTTATTTGTCGCAATTTAATTATCGCAATTTATATTCTCGTAATTTTATTTATTGTCATTTAATTTCTGTTATTTACTTTACGCACTTTAATTTATCGTCATTTAATTTCTGTTATTTATTTTACGCACTTTAAATATCGGGACACGTATACAAGGTTTTGACATCATATCGACGCATCTATATATATTATTTGGAATCACCATAGACACTCTATTTACAGTAATGATCGAGTTCTCTATACAGGGTTGAGGTTGATTCTCAAATAATATATATACTTTGAGTTGTGATCGAGTCTGAGACATGTACACGGGTCACGATACGTATTAATTAATTAGAATATTATATATTAATCTATATATGAATTATCGGATTGTTAATTGTGGACTATCGACTGTGGACTAATAAAATTGGACAAACAAAATGAATTAAAATATTGATTAAAACATATGAAACTAAACATTTCTTCAAGTTTGCCACTTGATTTCATCCTAAACCTCATTTGTATCTTAACGATTCCAATCTGCGTTCAAACATTTCATAATTCTTGAAAACACTTCAATCGAGAGGATAAACCAACAGCACTCCATCTACTGAAGAAGAGATTGATGCACATAGTTATGTACTTGAAAAACTCTCAGAAATTGAATGAACATTTAACCTGTAGCAGTGCCAATTCCTTTAGTGTTATTATTACCCAAAATAACTTGATAATTCCTTTCAAAATATCAAATTTTGTCACAGCTCTAGCACAATCAACATCGACATTTCGTTCGAAACAATCTTATTATAACTTTGATAAATATGCGTGCTCTTTATTGTTACCGGGGAACCTTTCATATTCCACAATATTACCATAAGCGTTTAATCATCTAAAAACACCATTCTCCTGAAACCACCTCGGATTGATAACCGACGATTCAGATATATCTGCATTAAATGCAGAGGAAACAGTAAAATTGTAGATGGTCTAAATGGCCAAAAAGTTTGATGATGAAGAATGGAGTGTTGGGAACGCTCGATAGAAAATTTGGTACTGAAAAATGGATTGAGCTAACCATGAAGGAGACCAAGGACAAATACAAGGACCAAACCCCATATTCAAAGAATCCAAATAATTATGGATCCAATGAAATCTTTGGAGAATATCTTTCTCCGAATTCATGTTAAAATCTTGCGGAAAATTTTTCTTCAGCAACTTTCGAATTTAGAAATTCCAAAATATCATCATAAATATCTTCGATATTTCTGAGGATATTTTCATAAATATTATTGTCCGAAATTATCTAACTCTTCGTGTTTTCGGTATCTCATTATATTGGAAACTTCTGTAAAATCTAAGTATAAATTATGAACGAATTGTGGAGAAGTGTTAGGAACTGATGCATGAGTTAGTATAATATAATGGCGCTTGGCCAACGTGATTATATTACAGTAAGTCATGCTGAGTTTCTAATGGGACGTGATGATTCACAGTAGATCATACCATCATCATGTGCCATGTTACATAACTCTTTCATTCTGCTTACCTTCTAAACATATCAAGAAAATATATTCTTGATAGTTTTATTCTCAGTGATTCAGGGAATTTGACAAAACAAATCGTGCTACTACCTTTCCTTTCTACCTTGTATATTATGATAATTCGAAACTCCATACCTATGAATTCTGGACCATTACTTGCGAAAAGTAAACAAAAGCATGAAGCTCCGAAATAGAAAGGGGGTATAAATCGCAGCAAATAAGAGAGCGCATTAATTGTGGATGACAATAATTATAGGAGACGGAAGCAGGGACATTGAAATATAAGGGAAGATATAAAGCCCAATAACAACACGAAAATTACAAACCGTGTATATCAATGTTTATCGCAACATAAAGATACGGGAGAAATAAAAACACTATAACCCCAAGGGCGAAGTAAAAGAAAATAGATTCCTCCGGTGGAAGTTGGAAAAGGAGAATGATTGTTGCAATAGTCAGGATAAGGACAAGAATCAGAACTGGATTAAGCATTTTCACAATCTTTTGGATATATGAACTAAGAAAGAAAGTAGAAGAATGGTGAGAATAATGGAACGAAAGAGCTTAATTTATAATGGAAATATCAGACAGAGTAATCAAGGCAGATCACCGTATTTAATTATAGAGATCTTAATTTCCATAAATCCCGAAGAATCAAATCTTTTAGATTTCGAAGATTTTCTTCAAATTCCTTGAATTCCGGAATTCAACCCTCTACGTCAAAAGTTAAGACGCATCTTATTTTCTAAATTCAAACCTGACTACGTCAAAAGTCAAGAAGAATCTTATTTTTCCAGTTCACTATTTTGTGATAGCTTCACTCGTACTCTTCGAATAATCGAATTATCTTACTTATATTATGCAATGGTGATAAAATTTTATCAACTCATATTCATCATGAAAACATTTTTATTGTTAGCCATGACCACCTCACTCGAATTTCGGGACGAAATTTCTTTAACGGGTAGGTACTGTGACGACCCGGGAATTTCCGACTAAATTTAAACTTAACCTTTGAATGATTTTCGACACGCTAAACAAAGTCTATTTAATTGAATCTCAAAAGGTTTGAATTATTTTCATACATTCATGTAATCTTCGACTGTTCCCGATGTTTCACGAACCATTACTTGTAAATATGTGTATATGTAAATATATATATATATAATGACATGAACATTAATAAACTATTATATATATTTATTGTTATAAATAAATATGTAAAGTAAAATACATTGTGATAAAAACTATTATTTTATATATAATAAATGTATATTACTTGTATATATATTATTTAATATATATTTAATTGTGTAGTAAATTTTGTTATTTAAAACTATTTATATATATACATAGTGTATATTAAATATGATTACTTTTTAGCTTAAATGGTAAATGTCTGTAACACTCGGTTGACGTTTCGTTAGTTTTAATATAGATATATTACATGTTCATGATGGACTAAAATAAAAGTTGAACTGTAAATTGATTACGAAGATGTTAGATTTGTTAAAAATATTTTTACCTTTTTAAGTTTAAATATTAGTACTCCGTACATATAAATTGGAACAGAAAATAAATAATTATCGAACCTTTTTTTATCAGGTTTCAAACAGTTATTGAGTGAAATAATTAACCATATTTAATCTAAAAATTTGGGATTTTTAAGAACACTTTTATACGATAACTGTTTAGCAATGGACACGATATACACTCAGTGTTAAAAACGTCAGTAGCTAGAATACAAGTATTGAGGCTGCTAACTTTTGATTTACTGTTTCTTTCTTTTTCATTCCACACGTTTAGTTTAATTATCATTTATTATAATTATTATTATTATTATAAATATATATTTCACTATCAATTAGCTATAAAACTAAATGAATTGAAAAAGGTTTACTGTTGTTGATTGATATATTGTGCTTTTTCATCTATTCTATCTATCTACTTTAAATTCCTATATATATATATACACTTACATACGGATATATAGATATACTTATCACCTTCAATAAACAAAACCCAACCAACCACCGAAACCACCATGTCCACCACTCACCATCAACTACTTCCATTTTTGTGTGTTGTCGAGCAATACCATAACCACCATAAACCTTGATTCATCACGCTAAACCATTTTTACAATCAACCCACTTCACCTTGTTCTTGTTTGTATGGTTCGAAGACCATTTACACCCCATCACCTTCTAATCACAACCTCACCACTCGTGACCACCGACGATTACCAAAACCTTAACCACCATGAACTTCTACATGACACCACCATGATTATCCCTTGCTTTCTTGATCAAACATACACGTAAACCCATTTCCATTTTTCCAACTATGTATCGTTTCTATTTACAGCCCAAGAACAAACCATTGTTACTCGACACCAATCATAGTGAAACCCGTATCACCACCGGTCAAAGACAACCATCACAACCGCAAGACAGCCATCACTCTCATCATTATTATTTTTTTCCTTTTCCTTTTGTCGCTGCTATAACAACAAATTTCTGTTTCTGGGTATGTCTAATCATCACAGGCTGCTATTTCTACTCGATAAACTATCAAAGACGAACTTGTTTTCCGGCTGCAATAAATTTTTTTCCTTCCTGTCGATGCTGCAGCCGCTGCTACAGCTTCTGCTATTACACTCTAAAAACACAGCCACAACACCATCTCCTGCTCGTCCCTTTTGTTTCTAATTCGTTCTAACAACCACCACTGAAAACTACGGTTGCTACAACGTTTTGATATACTGCTGCGATTGTATTAAATCCATTCTATCACTCGTTGCTTTATGGGTTTTAAAAAAAAATGAATAATAATAGCGATACATGATATCAAGGATAAAGTATACTAATGGTTTCCAGTTGTCTAAAGTTAGTGGCTTTAATTCTTTTGAATATTTTAAAAAAAAAACACAGGAAATCCTTACGAATATTTTAGTTTCCTGGTTCGGATTAAATCGAGAATATACAAAGCTAATATTGGGCTAATATTATCTACTTGGACCGATTAATGTTACTTGTTGTTGGGCCAACTTAAGTTAATGTGGACTAGTGAAATCTTATAAAATTCCTCTTGGGCCGAAAACCCATCACACGTACATACTTGTTACAGCTTAGATGATATGGAGATGATAATGAAATTAGTATGATTTTGATAGTTGAAGACTAAAAGATGATAGATTTGGTAATCATGATGATAACGATGATTAGGTTATGGTGATGTAGGGATTATGATCATGATAATATGTTATGAGAATGATGAGGTTAGTGATGATGTTAGATGATATGAAAAACATTGATGATAATGAACCCATTCGATGGGGTTAATAAATATGTTCATGGCTCGATGAACTAATAATAATAATTTAGTGATGATTACGTGGTGATGAGATAAAATGAAAATGGAGATGATAGTGTTTGGATAATGATGATACATAAAATAATAAAGATAATGATGATATATGATGAAGTTGCATGGTGACGAGAAGTGTTAATATTGATACATGAAATCATGATTTTGATATAATTGTGATAAAGATGATGATGGAAAATGAAAACGAGAACGATAATAATAACTAAGATGATACGGGTTAAATATAATTAGGATGTGATACTAATCAGATAAACGAGGCAGAGGGAATGGTTAAGAGTGTTACGGGTTAGCGGGCCGTCGCGAGTTCAAACCTGGACTTGGGCATTTTTAAGGGCTACTTCTGTGAGGTAGTTATTTATTTATTTATTTACTTATTATTATTACTATCCTATTATTATTATTATTATTATTATTATTATTATTATTATTATTATTATTATTATTATTATTATTATTATTATTATTATTATTATTAACATTATTTATCTAAGAAATAATAGATACATAAAAATTTATATGATACATAATATATTAGTATTTCATAAAATTATAGAATAAACGTATTAACACTAATTATATAAATATTTACATATATCAAATTATTGATTTTCAACATAATATATATATAAAACTATCTAAATATTAATTATTTTAAATGAATATACAAACTAAATATATAAGTTATATAATTTAAAATATAATATATAAATTGTTCGACTACAATTAGGTGTGTTAATATATATATATAAATGATATAGGTTCGTGAATCCGAGGCCAACCTTGCATTGTTCAATTCCGTCGTATGAATATTTTTACTACAAAATATTGAATGTGAGTTTCATTTGCTCCCTTTTTACTCATTACGTTTTTGGGCTGAGAATACATGCAAATGTTTTAATAACTGTTTTGCAATATTTATATGTGTGAGTTTCATTTGCTCCCTTTTTACCCTTTACATTTTTGGGCTGAGAATACATGCAATGTTTAAATAACTGTTTTTTTTTTGCAATATTTATATGCGTGAGTTTCATTTGCTCCCTTTTTACCCTTTACATTTTTGGGCTGAGAATACATGCAATGTTTAAATAACTGTTTTTTTTTTGCAATATTTATATGCGTGAGTTTTATTACTCCCTTTTTAAATGCTTTTGCAATATATATTTTTGGGACTGAGAATACATGCGCTGCTTTTATAAATGCTTTACGAAATAGACACAAGTAATCGAAACTACGTTCTATGGTTGGATTATCTAATCGAATATGCCGTTTTTATTAAGTCTGGTAATCTAAGAATTAGGGAACAGACACCCTAATTGACGCGAACTTTAAAGATAGATCTATCGGGCCCAACAAGCCCCATCCAAAGTACCGAATGCTTTAGTACTTCGAAATTTATATCATGTCCGAAGGAGGATCCCGGAATGATGGGGATATTCTTATATGCTTATTGTGAATGTCGGTTACCAGGTGTTCAATCCATATGAATGATATTTTTGTCTCTATGCATGGGACGTATGATTATGAGAAATGGAAGTATGAAATCTTGTGGTCTATTAAAATTATGAAATGATTCTTTATGATAAACTAATGAACTCACCAACCTTTTGGTTGACACTTTAAAGCATGTTTATTCTCAGGTACGAAAGAAATCTCCCGCTGTGCATTTGCTCATATTAGAGATATTACTTGGAGTCATTCATGACATATTTCAAAAGATGTTGCATTCGAGTCGTTGAGTTCATCAAGATTATTATTAAGTCAATTATATTTGGATATATTATGAAATGCTTTACATGCCTGTCAACTGTCGATGTAACGAAAGTTTGTATTTTAAAAATGAATGCAATGTTTGTAAAATTTATCATATAGAGGTCAATTACCTCGCGATGTAATCAACTGTTGTGAATCGTTTGTAATCGATATGGACTTCGCCCGGATGGATTAGAACGGGTCTTCACATATTCATCATCTTCAACCTCACATCGATCATCATCATCTCTTAATCGTTTACACAGAAATAGAATAGAAATAGAAACGCAGCAAAAGTAACAATCAACAGTAATAATCGTAATAATATTAGGGTTTTATATGGTCGTGAGTTTATGAAGGTTGTGTTGATTTGGGTTACAAGCGTAAGGCACTATAACAGTAAGGAAGACGAGCAGTAAAACAGTAGAGAACAACTATAGTGGCTACAATTCTCGTTCACAAGTTGCCTGTAACGGATGGTATTATCGAGCAAGAAAAATATAGTGATTCTTGGGTTCGTGATAGTAGTTGTGAGTGGTTGTGATTCATGGCTGCATAAATAGTTAGACAGAAGCGACAGGAGCAGTAGAAAAATAAATGGGTCTTCTTTGAGTTGGTTCGTGCAGGGAAACAGGAACATCTAGTATTGTTTGATAGTGTTTGGTTTTTCGAACAGTTGATCACCGTGCGGTTTGTTCATGATGGAGTTCGAGGGAATGGTTGTGGGTTCTAACAATTTTTCGATTAGCAACAACATAAATGGGTTTAGTGGTGTGGTGATCAAACGTAGACAAGTGATGATTGTGGGTTTCAAATAAGGATTGGAGCAGGTGGCTTGTGAGGTGAAGGTGGCGGATATGATTTGAGGGTGGTGATTGTAGATGGTTCAATGGTTAGTTGTCGTGGTTTGTTGGTTGTGATGGCGGTTGTCCGGTAGTCTAGAGGTAATAGTGTCAATGATAATTGTTTTTGCAGAGGGAGGTGATGGTGTGTAATTGATTCTCGATGGGATAACAACAAGAAAATATCATATGGTTCTCGGTTTGGGTTGGCAACAAAACTGGAACTTAAACCATAAATGGTTCGATGGTGGTTGTGAGGGTTGAAAGGTTGTTAATGAAAGTAGAATGGTTGAACTATCTGTAAAATGTGTACATCTAAAAGAAGTAGATACATATATGTAGTCTATAATGAAAATGAAAGATATAATATTTAGTAATAATTAATAATATTAATATAAAATATTTATAATATTAAAGAATTGCCTCAATGATGCAGAGAATGAGTTGTATTTAAAACAGTACAGCCGCCTAGAATTTGTCATGTTATTAATTTACGGATTATTATATCGTGTCCATTGCTAAACAGTTAAAATATGAAAGTGTTCCTAAAAATTTCAAATTTTTAAATTAAATATATTTAATTATTTCACTCATTAACTGTTTGAAACCTGATCAAAAAGGTTCGATAATTATTTATTTTATGTTCCAATTTATATGTACGGAGTACTAATATTTAAACTTAAAAATGTAAAAATATTTTTAACAACTCTAAAATCTTCGTAATCAATTTACAGTCCAACTTTTATTTCAATCCATCATGAACATGTACAATATCTATATTAAAACTAACAAAATATCAACCGAGTGTTACTGACGTTTACTAATTAAGCTCAAAATCATTTATATTCCCTTTCTATATATAAACAGTTTTAAAATAGCAAAGTTAATTACTAAAACAATTATATTATATATTTTTAAACAAATAGATTTAATATAACTTTATATATTTACAAGTAATATTTATATACATATTTATATATATCTATATATTCTATAGTTTCCATTAATCGCATTTTATTTTATTTATTTTACAATATAAATCCTAATAATCATATTATATAATATTCTAAATTATATTTCAAATTATAAATACCTATTTAAATATATATATGTTATCTATTTACAAATAGTTGTTCGTGAATCGTCGGGAATGGTTGAAAGTCAAACGAATATATGAAACAGTTCGAAATTATGACTCAACATTAAAGACTTTGCTTATCGTATCGAAATAATATAAAGATCAAGTTTAAATTTGGTTGGAAATTTCCGGCTCATCACAGTACCTACCTGTTAAAGAAATTTCGTCCCGAAATTTGAGTGAGGTGGTCATGGCTAACAATAAAAATGTTTTCATGACGAATACGAGCTGATAACTAGAGTTTTATTACCATTGAGTAATATGGATAAAATGATTCGATTAATCGAAACGTATGAATGAAGCTATCACTAATTAGTGAAATAGGAAAGTAAAGATTCATCTTAACTTTTGACAGAGTCAGAGTTGAATTCCGGAATTCAAGGGATTAAGGAAAATCTTCGAAACCTATAAGATCTGATTCTTCGAGATTTAAGGGATTTAAGATCTCTTTAATTAAATACGGTCATCTTGCCTCGATTACTCTGTCTGATATTCCCACTATAAATTAAACTCTTCTGTTTCATTGTTCTCACCATTCCTATACTTTCTTCCTTAGTTCATGCTTCCAAAAGATTGTGAAAATACTTAATCCAGTTCCAATTCTTGTCCTTATTCTTATTATCGCAACAATCATTCTCCTTTTCCAACTTCCATCGGAGGAATATGTTTTTTTTTTTCTACTTGCCCTTGGGTTATAGTGTTTTTAATTCTCCCGTGTCTTTATGTTGTGATAAACATTGCTATACACGGTTTGTAGTTTCTGAGTTGTTGTTGTGTTTTATACCTTCCCTTATATTTCAAAGTCCCTGCTTCTGTCTTCTATAATCATTGTCATCCACAGTTAATGTTCCCTTCTATTTGCTGCGATTTATATTCCCATTTTTCAATACGGAGTTTCATTCTTTCGTTTCTTCTTCTTGCGATTAAACATCTCTTGTAATGGTCCAGAATTCGCAGACATGAATTTCGGAATGAACATAGTTAGCATTCTAAGAAGGAAATTTGTAACGGCACGATCTTGATTTGTCAAATTACCAGAATTCAAGAGAAAAGTTTGAACTATCAAGAAAATTTGTTCTTGATATGTTTATAGATTAGATAGAATGTAAGAGTCGTGTAACATGGCACATGATGACGGTATAGTCTGTGAATCATCACGTTCCATTAAAAACTCACCAATGACTTACTGTAATATAATAACGTTGATCAAGTGTCATTATATTATACTAACTCATGCATCAGTTCCCAACATTACTTCAATAACATTCATATATTAAGCTCGAAAGTTTACAGAATATAGAAACTAACAGTTTCTATATGATGTACACTGATAGCACGAAGAGATTAATGATTTCAGATAAGAATAGTTATGAAAATATCTTCAAAAATATAGAGAATATTTATAATGAAAGATACAATGATATCTTGGAATTTCTAATATCGAAGGATGTTGAAGAAAATTTGTCCGCAAGAGTTTGGAGTCAGAAGCAAGGTATTCGCTAAAGATTTCATCAGAAACAGAATCATCAAGATTCTTAATGTACAAGTTTAGTCCTTGTGATTCGTTCAGAGACTCCTTCGTGGTTTGCTCAATCTATTTTTCAGTACCAAATTTTATATCGAACGTTCCTAACACTCCCTTCTTTATCATCAAACTTTTTTCCGTTTAGACCATCTATAATTTTTATGTTTCCTCTGCATTTAATGCTGATATATCCGAGTCATCGATTATCAATCCGTGGTGGTTTCAAGAGAATTGTGTTTTTAGATGATTAAACGCCGAGGGTAACATGGTGGAATATAAAAGGTTCTCTGGTAACAATAAATGAGCACGCATATATATATCAAGGTTATAATAAGGTTGTTTTGAATGAAGAGTTGAAGTTGTCTTGATGGAGCTGTGATAAAATTGGCTACTTTGAAAAGGGATCGCAAAGTTATTTTTGCTAATAAATGTCAAAGGATCTGACGCGGCTACGTGTTAAACTTTTACTCAGTTGCCGAGAGTTTCTCAGGTGCATAACTATATGCATAAATCTTTCCTTCCGTTAATGAAGTGCGGTTGATTCATCCTAACGATTTGAGGTGTTTTCAAGAATCATGAAAGGTTTGAACGCAGATTGTAATCGTCAAGATACAAATGAGGTTTAAGATGAAATCAAGTGGCAACTTGAAGAAATGTTTAGTTTCATATGTTATATTCAATATTTTAATTCATTTTAATTGTCCAATGTTATTAGTCCACAGTCGATAGTCCACAGTTGACAGTCCAATAATTCATATATAATTTAGTATATAATATTCGAATTAATTAATACGTATCGTGACCCGTATACGTCTCAGACTCGATCACAACTCAAAGTATATATATTATTATAGAATCAACCTCAACCCTGTATAGCTAACTCCCGCATTACTGCATATAGAGTGTCTATGGTTATTCCAAATAATATATATAGATGAGTCGATATGATATGTCAAAACCTTGTATACGTGTCCCGATATTTAAAGTGCGTAAAAATAAATAACTGAAATTTAAATGACGAATAATAAAGTGCGTAAAGTAAATAACAGAAATTAAATGACGATAAATAAAATTGCAAGAATATAAATTGCGATAAATATACTGCGATAAATAAATTGCGATAATTAAATGGTAATACGAAATTAACAGTTAGCTAGGAACAGTTAGCTAGGATTTTGTTAGTGTGGATTCTTAATAGAATTTCATATTGTTAGTTAATCTGTTTCTAATCAATTTTTATTGTGTCCATTATTTCTTCGTTATGCCACTTGATGGATTCTGATAGATCAAAATCCAAATATGTAATTGGATGAATATGGTTATTCTGTGGTGAACGGATTTGTATATCGGTGGATGTAAGTAGGATAGTATATGACTTGTTGAAACAGATTCGAAGAACGTACAATGTAACTTATTAATGTGAAATTTAATTAGTCCTCGGGTACTACCTACCCGTTAAAATATTTTCACCATTAACAGTTTGTACAAGAGAAATTTTTTTTTAATTACAATCTTTATGAAAACATATATACATATATATTTTCTTTAGATGTATTCATGGATTTAATGAGTTAATATGATATTAAACTCATTTGCTTTTCGGTTGGAACTAGAATAAATAATCTCTAAAACTTTAGAGATTACATATTCGCCATGTCGAACGAAGATAAATGAGGTAGAACGATACGTAGAACGAAGATCATACTCAAAGTACATATGATGATATTGAAGCATGGATTTTTTTTTGATGGTACTGGTGCTGTTATTGATTGTACTGTTGGTGCCGGTGATGTTGCTGAAGCTGGTACATTTTGCACCATATTCTCCGAATTGATTATTCGAGCGCGAAGTTCGTTGACTTATTACTCCAGGATGATTGTCGGTCGGAACGAGCGGATGAATAAGGTTCAGAATTGTGGATAGAATATGATCTTGTCGAGTTACCCTGGAAATGGGACTGAAAATGGTGTCTCGAACAGGTTCGCCGGTAAACGCTTCAAGTTCATTGTCAAGAGGTGAATTCAGTTGGTGGAAGGGATTGCCTTCTGCGCATTTCCATTAATTAAGTCAACTACGAACCCATCAGATGAATTGATAATGGCTGATTGGTTGATTCATGCCGATGATGCGGTTTTCGGAGCTTAGGTGAACATCTATGTCGGAATAGCTATCGGAATCTGAGGGACTCGAACTGGTTGCAGGATTCATCTCGTACGATCAGATGAAGGATTTTCGATAAGAAATAGATTATAGGATGTAGATTAATACCCTGCAATACATAATTTACATATGCATATATAATACTAAAATCCCATAAGTGAAAGGACCGGTTCATATACATTATAAACGATTCACAATAGTTGATTACATCGCGAGGTATTTGACCTCTATATGATACGTTTTACAAACATTGCATTCGTTTTTAAAAGACAAACTTTCTTTACATCAAAAATTGATGGCATGCATATCATTTCATATTACATCCAACTATTATTGACTTAATATTAATCTTGATGAACTCAACGACTCGAATGCAACGTCTTTCAAAGTATGTCATGAATGACTCCATGTAATATCCTTAAAATGAGCTAATGCACAGCGGAAGATTTCTTTAATACCTGAGAATAAACATGCTTTAAAGTGTCAACCAAAAGGTTGGTGAGTTCATTAGTTTATCATAATCAATCATTTCTGTAATATTAATAGACCACAAGATTTCAGTTTCCATAAATATCCGTACACTCGCAAGTGTTTAAAAGTATTCTATAAGTTGTAGGCACCCGGTAACAAGCCTTAACATTCATGTTTTACCCTCTGAAGTACACCAGATCAGGTGTGTTTAAAATAACCTCGAAGTACTAAAGCATCCCATAGTCAGGATGGGGTTTGTCAGGCCCAATAGATCTATCTTTAGGATTCGCGCCTACCGTACATAGACAAGTAGTTTAATGTTACCAAGCTAAGGGTATATTTCTGGTTTAAACCCACATAGAATTAGTTTTAGTACTTGTGCCTACTTCGTAAAACATTTATAAAACAGCGCATGTATTCTCAGCCCAAAAATATATATTGCAAAAGCAATTAAAAAGGGAGCAAATGAAACTCACAATACTGTATTTCGTAGCAATTATGTATATGACGGCACTGAACAAGTGCAAGGTTTATCTCGGATTCACGAACGTATCAATATTGTGATTCAATATTGCAGGAAAGTACGTAGACGCAACGAAAATGATAAACGTTAGGTTGACCTCACGAGCAATACCCTCGATCAATACCGATAACCTCCATAGCTATAACCCATAATTTCCTTAGCTCTATCCCGTTTGAAAACTTATTTTGAAATCGTCCGAGTATAACTCCGTCGTAGTATTTTATGTATACTAATAATATCTTGAAATAATACAAAAATATATATATATATATATATATATGTAATTCGATTGAGAGAGTTTAGAGAAATATATTTTCAAGTTTCTATGAAATAATGAAACCTATTGAATTCTATTTATAATAGATTTTTAATTATTAAAGTGAATTATTAAAGTATGAATTATTAAAGTAAATTATTAAAGTATGAATTATTAAAGTGAATTATTAAAGTATAAATTATTAAAGTGAATTATTAAAGTGAATTATTAAAGTATGAATTATTAAAGTGAATTATTAAAGTATGAATTATTAAAGTGAATTATTAAAGTATGAATTATTAAAGTTAAAGTAAAATAAAAGTAAAGTAAAGTTAAAGTTAAAGTATAGTAAAAGTATAAAACTATATACGTATAATACGCGTATAAATATATATAATATTAATTTAAATCGTTATATATATTTAATAAAATAAATTATAAATATCGTTATCTTTATCATACTGGTTAAGTAATGAGTTGTCAAAAGTGGTTCTAGATATTTATAAAAGATATATACGTTTTAATAATAAAGTTCTTTTTAAACTGAAAACTTTTTTTTGTACTTTTGAAACTAAATCAAATAAATATGATAATTTTGTTTTCCAAAACTAAATATATTTAAGAATCATTTTGTTAAAAGGTTAAAATAATGGAAATCGTTATACCATAAAACATTTTAGAAAAGTAGAATTATATATATTCATAATAGGTTTCAAGTTTTTAAATTACAGTCTGTTGGTGAAGCATGGGATAAAGTCCAAAGGTTAAATAAACGTATGAAATCATCTTAATAAAAAATGTCGAGTTACTTAACTTGTCGATATCCAACATCTAAGTTATTTACACTCCACGTTCTTATTTTCATATTAAATAAAATGAAAGTTAACATAGTTATCTTATCAAGGTCACGAGGAAAATATTATAAAACATGCCTTGGAAATTAAACAGGAATTTCCACTAACCCTTGTCTAGTTCCCGTTAATTGACACATTTGTTCTTATTTATAAATCACTTTACCATTTTCCGAATGTTGTCAAAAAGAATAGATTTCTTAAATCACAGTGGACCTCATAACATAGGCCCGTAATCATATCATAATGTATCTGATAATTCAATCATTTGATATTATCTCTTAATTCTGTCGATAAATATATCGAAACAAATACGTTCAAGTAAAGTATCATATATCTAATACTTTGTTAATGTTTTCAGTTAATATTATATATTATATATACATATATATACTCATAATTGCTCGTGAATCGTCGAACACGGTCAAAGGGTAATTGATTACATGAATGTAGTTCCAAACTTTTTGAGATTCAACATTACAAATTCTGCTTATCGTATCGGAAACATATAAAGGTTAAGTTTAAATTTGGTCGGAAATTTTCGGGTCGTCACAGTACCTACCCGTTAAAGAAATTTCGTCCCGAAATTTGATCGAGGTCGTCATGGCTAACAATAAGAATGTTATTATGACGAATATAAGTTGATTCATAGGGTTTTATCATGACTGAGAAATATGGATAAAATAATTCGATTACTTGAAACGTATGAGTGAAGATATCGTAAAAGAGTGAAATGAGAAAATAGGGATTCGTCTTATCTTTTGACGTCATCACGGTTGATCTCCGGATTAAAGAAAATCTTTGTAATCTATATAGGATTTGATTCTTCGATGATTAAGGAAGTTATGATCCTCTTCAATTTAATGCGATGATTCATCTCGATTTTTCTGTCGGATATTTCACTATAAATCCACCTCCTTCGTTTCCTTTTAATTCACACCTTCTATTCTTTCTCCCTCAATTCTTACTTTAAAATTATTCATCAATATGCTTCATCCAGTGCTGATTCTCGATATATTCCTCACTTTCATATCTGTCGTTCTTCTTTTTCATCTACCTCCGGAAGAATCTATTTACTTCTACTATACTCTTGGTTTTATAGTGTTTTTTTGTTCTCCCGTGTCTTTATATTTCTATATGCATCGATATATACGGTTTATAGTTTCTGAGTTGTTGTTGGGTTTTATATCTTCCCTTATATTTCGATGTCCATGCTTCTGTCTTCTATAATCATTGTCATCCCCAATTAATGCTCTCTTTTATTTGCTGCGATTTATACCCCAATTTCTATTTCGGAGTTTTGTCCTTTCGTTTCTTCTTCTTGCGATTAAGCACCGCTTGTAATGGTCCAGAATTCTCATATATGAATTTCGGAATGAACATTGTTAATGTTCTAAGAAGGAAATTGTAATGGCACGATCTTGACTTGTCAAATTACTAGAATACCTCGGATAAGGCCGAATCATCAAGAAATATTTTCTTGATATTTTAGAGGTTAAAGAGAATACAAGAGTCGTGTAACATAGAACATGATGACGTTATAATCTGTGAATCATTACGTTCCATTTAGAAACTCAGCATGACTTACTGTAATATAATCACCTTGATCAAGTGTCATTATATTATACTAGTTCATGCTTCAGTTCCCAACACTACTTCAAAAATATTCCTATTTTAAATTCGAAAGTTTCAAAATTTAGAAACTAAAATAGTTCCTTTTATGATGTAATACAGACAGCACGAAGAGGTAAATGATTTCAGATAAGAATAATTATGGAAATATCTTCAGAAATATGGAGGATATTTATAATGAAAGATACGATGATATCTTAAAATTTCTAATATCAGAGGATGATGAAGAATATTGTCCGTAAGGGTTTAGAGTCAGGAGCAAGGTATTTGATAATGACTTCAGCAGACATGGAATCATTTGGATTCTTTGAAGGTAGATTTCGTCCTTGTGATTTATCCACAGCCTTCTTCATGGTTTGCTCAATCCGTATTTTTCAGTACCAAATCTTCTCTTTTTCTGAGCTTTGCTAACACACTACTCTTTATCATCAAAATTTTTACTATTAAGGTCGTTTATAGTTTTTGCTGCTTCATCAGTATTTCGAGAACTAGTTCGCAGTTTAGGGTGTTTTTCAGAAACTTCACATTCAAAGTATATAAGTCCAGAAGATAGACACATATAATTGTTGATGTAGACATGCTGCGAGATTTCAAAATACTGATTGCTAATTTCTGATGATTCGTATGGCAATTCTTGTTACAAGATGCAGATGAGTAAATGATAGGGTTTTGATAAATATAAAGATTTTCGGAAAGTCAAAGATCAATGAAGTTGTTAATAAGTTTACTGCAAATGTGGCGAGATATGAAAGGTTCCCTGGTAATAATGATGAAGGGGTAATCATTATAATAAGGCTTATTCGATTGAACAATTGAAGTTGGTTTGCTGGAGCTGTGACAAAACCGTCTATTTTTAGAAGGAATTGAAAAGTTATTTTAGCTAGTAAATGTCAAAAGGTCTGACATGGATACATGTTAAATTATGACTTTAGTTTCAAGAGTTTTTCAGGTACGTAACCGTGGATAACATGTGGTTGGATCATCATCTCGATTGTTCATTATTTGAAGTGTCTTCAGGTATTTCGAAGGGTTTGAACACAGATTATAATCGTTAATATACATACGATTTTCTAACACAGTTTTGAAGTTAAAGTATAGCTTTGAAAGATGTAAGAATCTAAGAGTGATGATACCGGTTATAACTTGAATTGAATTCGGGGATTCAAAATCAGAATATGTAATTAGATTTTTGAATGAGTATGGTTGTTTTGATTTCTATAAAAGAATGTATATTGTTGTGAAAGTATGGAGTATAATGGATGATCTGCCGAATCAGATTCGAAGAATGTAACATATTAATTGTGAATTTATATATCTCTCGGGTATTACCTACCCGTTAAAAAAATTGTCATAATTAATATTTTGTACAAAAGAATTTTATTACAGTCTTTATGGAAATATATGTGTATATTTCTTCAGATGTAATATAGATTTAATGAGTTAATATTAAATTAAACTCACTTGATTTATGGTTAAGGCTAAGATAGATAATTTATAAACTTTAGAAATTACATAATCATCGTAGAATGTTTTCCCAATGAAGTTATGAATCAATACTTCATCGTTGTGGTATTCCTTAGTATCTACAGGGCGTATGACGTCGATGCTCATGGGACAGATTGTGAAGTTGAGGTTTGCGATGCGGTTGTTGTTGGTGGTGGTAATGGTACTGTTGATGTTGTTGATGGTGGTACTTGTTATATTGCTGGTGCTGCTGCTGGTGTTTGTAACCTTTGCACCATATTCTCCAAAGCCACTACCCGAGCGCGAAGCTCGTTGACTTCTTCTATTACACCTGGGTGATTGTCGGTTCGGACGAGCGGATAAATAAGATCTAGAATTTGGTGTAGTATATAATCATGACGAGATACTCTGGAAATGAGAGAAAATGGTATTTCGAACAGGTTCGCTGGTAAGTGCTTCAGGTTCATTGCCAAGAGGTAAATTTGGTTGGTGAAAAGGATCGCATTCTTCTCGTCTCCATTGATTAAGTAGGCTACGAACCCATCGGATGAATTGGGGGATGGCTGATTGATTGATTCATTCTGGTGACGCTGCTTTCGGAGCTTAGGTAAAATTCCATATCGGAATCTGAGGGACTTGAACTAGTGGTGAGTTCCATTTCGTACTATTAGATAAAGGGTTTTCGATATGAAATGATTTTCAGATGTCGGATGATATTCTAATTATATAGAATACCTATACATAGTACGGAAAATCTCGTAGATTACGAAGGGATTTATGGAATCGTGTCAGATAAAGTCTACAGTAACAGATACGCTAAGATATGAATTAGCAGATACGCTAAGATATGAATTAGCAGATATGCTAAGATATGAATTTATCTGTACACTACCTATCAAATAAGTGCAGGAAGTCATGTCTAGACTTATGAATGATAAGCAGGTAATTTCCTAAGGATGGTAAGTAGATGATTTCCGACTAAAAATGATAAACAAAACTTTTGACATGCAGACACGGTCGAAGTCCAGACTCACTAATGCATCTTAACAACTATCAGTTAGACACACTAATGCAAGACCTGGTTCGCTAAGACCACCGCTCTGATACCAACTGAAAGTTGGCGACGCATCCCACTCAGTGCCTTCTCAGCTAACCGCCTGTGACCACTGAGCGTACCTCAGACACTGATTTTACGGCCCGCCTCTCGGCAGTACAGCCAACCCTAATAGGGACCGCGAGGAGTAAGAGCCAATGCTTCGTCACAGGTAACACTGTGAGAACCCCCTCTACGATTAACCCGCTAATAAACGGCATTAAACCAGCTCTGATACCAACTGAAAGGACCCATTCATATACATTATAAACGATTCACAATAGTTGATTACATCGCGAGGTATTTGACCTCTATATGATAAGTTTTACAAACATTGCATTCGTTTTTAAAAGACAAACTTTCTTTACATCAAAAATTGATGGCATGCATATCATTTCATATTACATCCAACTATAATTGACTTAATATTAATCTTGATGAACTCAACGACTCGAATGCAACGTCTTTCAAAGTATGTCATGAATGACTCCATGTAATATCCTTAAAATGAGCTAATGCACAGCGGAAGATTTCTTTAATACCTGAGAATAAACATGCTTTAAAGTGTCAACCAAAAGGTTGGTGAGTTCATTAGTTTATCATAATCAAAAATTTCCGTAATAGTAATAGACCACAAGATTTCAGTTTCCATAAATATCCGTACACTCGCAAGTGTTTAAAAGTATTCTATAAGTTGTAGGCACCCGGTAACAAGCCTTAACATTCATGTTTTACCCTCTGAAGTACACCAGATCAGGTGTGTTTAAAATAACCTCGAAGTACTAAAGCATCCCATAGTCAGGATGGGGTTTGTCAGGCCCAATAGATCTATCTTTAGGATTCGCACCTACCGTACATAAACAAGTAGTTTAATGTTACCAAGCTAAGGGTATATTTCTGGTTTAAACCCACATAGAATTAGTTTTAGTACTTGTGCCTACTTCGTAAAACATTTATAAAACAGCGCATGTATTCTCAGCCCAAAAATATATATTGCAAAAGCAATTAAAAAGGGAGCAAATGAAACTCACAATACTGTATTTCGTAGCAATTATGTATATGACGGCACTGAACAAGTGCAAGGTTAATCTCGGATTCACGAACGTATCAATATTGTGATTCAATATTGCAGGAAAGTACGTAGACGCAACGAAAATGATAAACGTTAGGTTGACCTCACGAGCAATACCCTCGATCAATACCCATAACCTCCATAGCTATAACCCATAATTTCCTTAGCTCTATCCCGTTTGAAAACTTATTTTGAAATCGTCCGAGTATAACTCCGTCGTAGTATTTTATGTATACTAATAATATCTTGAAATAATACAAATATATATATATATATATATATATATATATATATATATATATATATATATATATATATATATATATATATATATATATATATATATATATATATATATATATATATATATATATGTAATTCGATTGAGAGAGTTTAGAGAAATATATTTTCAAGTTTATATGAAATAATGAAACCTATTGAATTCTATTTATAATAGATTTTTTAATTATTAAAGTGAATTATTAAAGTATGAATTATTAAAGTGAATTATTAAAGTATGAATTATTAAAGTGAATTATTAAAGTATAAATTATTAAAGTGAATTATTAAAGTGAATTATTAAAGTATGAATTATTAAAGTGAATTATTAAAGTGAATTATTAAAGTATGAATTATTAAAGTTAAAGTAAAATAAAAGTAAAGTAAAGTTAAAGTTAAAGTATAGTAAAAGTATAAAACTATATACGTATAATACGCGTATAAATATATATAATATTAATTTAAATCGTTATATATATTTAATAAAATAAATTATAAATATCGTTATCTTTATCATACTGGTTAAGTAATGAGTTGTCAAAAGTGGTTCTAGATATTTATAAAAGATATATACGTTTTAATAATAAAGTTCTTTTTAAACTGAAAACTTTTTTTTTGTACTTTTGAAACTAAATCAAATAAATATGATAATTTTGTTTTCCAAAACTAAATATATTTAAGAATCATTTTGTTAAAAGGTTAAAATAATGGAAATCGTTATACCATAAAACATTTTAAAAAAGTAGAATTATATATATTCATAATAGGTTTCAAGTTTTTAAATTACAGTCTGTTGGTGAAGCATGGGATAAAGTCCAAAGGTTAAATAAACGTATGAAATCATCTTAATAAAAAATGTCGAGTTACTTAACTTGTCGATATCCAACATCTAAGTTATTTACACTCCACGTTCTTATTTTCATATTAAATAAAATGAAAGTTAACATAGTTATCTTATCAAGGTCACGAGGAAAATATTATAAAACATGCCTTGGAAATTAAACAGGAATTTCCACTAACCCTAGTCTAGTTCCCGTTAATTGACACATTTGTTCTTATTTATAAATCACTTTACCATTTTCCGAATGTTGTCAAAAAGAATAGATTTCTTAAATCACAGTGGACCTCATAACATAGGCCCGTAATCATATCATAATGTATCTGATAATTCAATCATTTGATATTATCTCTTAATTCTGTCGATAAATATATCGAAACAAATACGTTCAAGTAAAGTATCATATATCTAATACTTTGTTAATGTTTTCAGTTAATATTATATATTATATATACATATCTATATACTCATAATTGTTCGTGAATCGTCGAACACGGTCAAAGGGTAATTGATTACATGAATGTAGTTCCAAACTTTTTGAGATTCAACATTACAAATTCTGCTTATTGTATCGGAAACATATAAAGGTTAAGTTTAAATTTGGACGGAAATTTTCGGGTCATCACAATAAGTTACGGAGGAATCTACGGAAGTTGTCAGGCAAAGTTACAGTAACAGATACGCTAAGATATGAAGTAGCAGATACGCTAAGATATGAATTTTATCTATACACTATTCATGCAGTCAATGCAGTAAAACGTGTCTAGACTAAGAATGATACGTAAGTGATTCTCTAAGAATAATAAGCAGGTAAATTTTTTTTTTTTTTTTGACACAAAATGATAAGCAAAACTTTTGATATGCAGACACGGTCGAAGTCCAGACTCAATAATGCATCCTAACGATTTATCAGTTAGACATATAATGCAGACATGGTTCGCTAAGACCACCGCTCTGATACCAACTGAAAGGACCCGTCCTAATCCATCCGGACGAAGTCCATATCGATTATAAACGATTCACAACAGTTGATTACATCGCGAGGTACTTGACCTCTATATGATACATTTTACAAACATTGCATTCGTTTTGAAAAGACAATCTTTCATTACATCTAAAGTTGACAGGCATGCATACCATTTCATAATATGTCCAACTATAATGGACTTAATAATGATCTTGATAAACTCAACGACTCGAATGCAACGTCTTTTGAAATATGTCATGAATGACTCCAAGTTATATCTTTAAAATGATCAAATGCACAGCGGAAGATTTCTTTCGTACCTGAGAATAAACATGCTTTCAAGTGTCAACCAAAAGGTTGGTGAGTTCATTAGTTTACCATAAATAATCATTTCATAATTTTAATAGACCACAAGATTTCATATTTCCATTTCACATAAACATACGTCCCATGCATAGAGACAAAAATATCATTCATATGGATTGAACACCTAGTAACCGACATTCACAATATGCATATAAGAATATCCCCATCATTCCGGGATCCTCCTTCGGACATGATAAAAATTTCGAAGTACTAAAGCATCCGGTACTTTGGATGGGGCTTGTTGGGCCCGATAGATCTATCTTTAGAGTTCGCGACAATTAGGGTGTCTGTTCCCTAATTCTTAGATTACCAGACTTAATAAAAAGGGCATATTCGATTTCGATAATTCAACCATATAATGTAGTTTCGATTACTTGTGTCTATTTCGTAAAACATTTATAAAAGCGCATGTATTCTCAGTCCCAAAAGTATATATTGCAAAAGCATTAAAAAAGGGAGTAATGAAACTCACGCATATAAATATTGTAAAATAGTTAATAAAGCATTTGCATGTATTCTCAGCCCAAAAATGTAATAAGTACAAAGGGAATAATGAAAACTCACATAATGTATTTTGTAGTAAAAATACATATGACGACATTGAACAAGTATAGGGTTGGCCTCGGATTCACGAACCTATATCATGTATATATATATTAACACACATAATTGTAATCAAACAAATTTATATATATAATAATTTATTAGTTATATTATTTTTATATTAATAACCTATATGTTTCATATATTTATTTTATTTATGTAAAATAAATAAAAATATTAATTTTGTTATGTTATATATATATATATATATATATAGATATATATATATATATATATATATATATATATATATATATATATATATATATATATATATATATCTTTTGTTTGTTAAAATTGTATTAATACTAGAACAATATTAGAAATGATAAGATAATAATAATGATAATAGAGTTAAAAATGATACTTTTAATATTAATGATAAAATGATAACTTTAATAAAAATAATACTTTTAATAAAAATGTTAATCTTAATAATAATGTATACTAATAATAATAATTCTACAAGTAATGATTTTACTGATAATAATAATAATGATACTATTATTAATATTAATAACTACAATGATAATAATACTACTAATAATAATAATAACAATAACAATAATAATAATAATAATAATAATAATAATAATAATAATAATAATAATAATAATAATAATAATACAAATAAAAACACTACCTTATAGTAACAAGCTTTCAAAAAAATGAACGCCACTGCCCAGGTTCGAACCCACGACCTCCCGCTCACTTGTCATCACTCTAACCAATGAAGCATTCACATTTTTCAGATTATAACATTATTTATTTGTTTATAACCCGTTTTAAACAGCCCTCATCTTCATCATTCCTATTAATCTGGCCCAACCTACTTCGGCCCAACAGGAAAACGAACTCTAAACTCAGCCCAATATCACAAACGAATTAAGCCCGGTTGTATTTTAAATAACAAAAGAAGGTTTGTGGTTTCTTTTATTCGTCATAATCTCGATGCAAACCCAGCCGCCATCATCATCTAGCTCACATATAATATCAATCATCTCATCATCTCGTTCATTAACAAAGGCAGCCCATCTGACTCGTAATAGTAATATTTGCAGCATCATAAGTCGACTGAAATAGGAACAAGAGTGCAGCAACTTTGAACACAATTACTATTCATCAACTTCAACCTTACATCGATCATCATCATCTCTTAATAGTTTACACAGAAATAGAATAGAAATAGAAACGCAGCAAAAGTAACAATCAACAGTAATAATCGTAATAATATTAGGGTTTTATATGGTCGTGAGTTTATGAAGGTTGTGTTGATTTGGGTTACAAGCGTAAGGCACTATAACAGTAAGGAAGACGAGCAGTAAAACAGTAGAGAACAACTATAGTGGCTACAATTCTCGTTCACAAGTTACCTGTAACGGATGGTATTATCGAGCAAGAAAAATATAGTGATTCTTGGGTTCGTGATAGTAGTTGTGAGTGGTTGTGATTCATGGCTGCATAAATAGTTAGACATAAGTGACAGGAGCAGTAGCAAAATAAATGGGTCTTCTTTGAGTTGGTTCGTGCAGGGAAACAGGAACATCTAGTATTGTTTGATAGCGTTTGGTTTTTCGAACAGTTGATCACCGTGCGGTTTGTTCATGATGGAGTTCGAGGGAATGGTTGTGGGTTCTAACAATTTTTCGATTAGCAACAACATAAATGGGTTTAGTGGTGTGGTGGTCAAACGTAGACAAGTGATGATTGTGGGTTTCAAATAAGGATTGTAGC